>NW_024423343.1:31897800-32082623 GCF_017311325.1 Ursus maritimus | reverse complement strand
CTCCTCCTTGAATATTTGTTAAAAGTCCTATACATCTTTAATAAAATAATTATTTGAAAAAAACATCTGAATGTGAACCTTACTAGTTAAAACAGAATGGTACTGGTACCAGGACAGATACACGGTGGAATAAATGAAGATAAAATTCACAAAGAGACCAAAAAATGTAAAAGAAGGTGGTATATGATCAATGTATTAAAATCCTGTGGTTGCTGTGACAAATTACCACAAACTTGGTTGCTTAAAACAAAAGAAATGTATTCTCTGAGATCTAGAGGTCATAAGTCTAAAATCGAGTTATTAGCCGGGCTGCATTCTCTGGGAGGCTTTAGGGGAGGTACTTCCTTCTCTCTTACAGGTTCTGGTGGCTGCTGGCAGTTCCTGGCTAGTGGCAACATAACCCCACTCTCTGCCTCTGATTTCCCCTTGCCTTCTCCTCTGTGTATGTGTTTAACTGCCCTCTGCCTCTCTCTAAAATAAGGACGCTTGTGATAGTATTTAGAACCCTCCCAGGTAATCCAGAATCACCTTATCTCAAGATCCATAACTCAATCACATCTGTAAAACTTTACCACATGAGATGACATTCACGGATTGCAACAATTAGCACCGGCTGTCTTTGGGGGTCACATTCAGCCCACTACAATGAATATAGCATTTCTAAATCAGTAGGAAAGGGATATACTATTCAATAACTCATCGTTGGGACAATTAACTATCTGTTCGAAAAAAAGTGTTTGATTCTTAGTCAATATAAGGATGGTTCAAAATTTAAAGGTTTTAACAATACCATGTGAAAATACAGAATGTCTGATAAATTTGGGGTCAGAAATCTTTCTAACGTGATACCAGCACAGAAATCATGTAGTGTATCATAAAAAATTTAAATTTATATAACAAATGGACCATAAGTAAATTTTGAAAAGAAATAACTGGGCAAAGTAAGATATAAATAAAAAATAAATAAAAATACTAACTTTTTCTTAAGATTTTATTTATTTACTTGAGAGAGAGAGAGAGACAGCACAGAGGGAAAAGCAGACTCCCACTAAGCAGGGAGCCCGATGCAGAGCTCAATCTCAGGACCCTGGGATCATGACCCAAGCAGAAGGCAGACACTTAACTGACTGAGCCACCCAGATGCCCCATTATTTTTAAATTAGAGAACTCCTAAGTGAAAAGACAAACTCACCATGTGAAAGATAAGAACAAAAAAAGAATAGACAATTCACAAAAGAACGTCAAAGATCCAATGAATACACGAAAATGTTATTTAATCTCTTTTGTAACTCAAGAAGCACAAATGAAAGAAAAATATGTTCATCTGTTAGATGAGCAACGGTTTTAAAAGTTAACAGCTTCAGGGAAAAAGGAGGAAATGCAAGCATGTTTGCATACTTCCTTTCACTGACCAAAACAGAATCAAAATTAGAGAAGGAAACCCCTGTGCAAAATAGCCACATCTGACAGCACTGATGCCAATGAATAAATCTCAGATACAATGAGGTTTACATCATATTTAGAGGATGTCCAAATCTGCCATGCATCTCCTCTAGTCTCAAACAGATTCAGTTTTGGCAAATTGAGTAGGTCCTGAAGAAAGATTCTAATAATCAATCACTAACTTGAAAACATGAGTCCTTAAAGGCATAGCAGCTAGACTTATGGAGGAAGCAGAAAACATTCTACTTGGTACCTATCTCCTTATCCAGCAAAGAAGACTACTAAAGAAGAGATCATGATGTTTAAGGTGGGGATGTTTCTTTTCTTCTAGTTTCCATAAGGACAGAGTTTCCATAAATCTTTCTAGCATCTTGCCCCTTTACCCCTTAAGTGAGAAACCTGACTGCCAAATTCACAATTGGTTCACATTTTTTTAAGCTAATTTACCAAAAGACTTAGGTAAGCATGTCTATTACAAAGACCCAAAGTTTTCCTTGGGTGGGCTATTTCAGGTCTGGGCTGGGGAACAAACGTATTAGAAGACCACCTATACGGGCGCCTGGGTGGCTCAATTGGTTAAGGGTCTGCCTACAGCTCAGGTCATGATCTCAGGACCCTGGGATCAAGTCCCACGTCGAGCTCTCTGCTCAGCTGGGAGTCTGCTTCTCTCTCTCTCTCTCTCTCAAATAAATAAATAAATAAAATCTTAAAAAAAAAAAGCCGACTACCTATACCATACATATCTTCCAACAGCTCTCTCAACAATAAAGCTGATATTTTATCTCCACCTGCTTAAGCTCCTTTTACCACATCTGAATTGGTTCCAATCTCAGGAGGGAACAAAAGAGCCAAGAGGTATCATGTACTGGGCTCCCTAAAACTTACAGGTGCCATAACACTTTTTATTTTCCTTGCCAGGAGCCAAAGCATGGCTGTAGAGAAAAAAAAAATAGTAAGCTAGTGGTCAACCCTGCACAGCAGACAAAAGTAGATCAATCAGATATATATCAGCTTTGATCTGCCTCTGGAATGAATGTTTAACGTATGCTGTGGGAACCTGCTTGAAGAGAGCATATGACAACTGTGTCACCAAGCAGCCAGTTTAAAGAGATCACGGGGCGCCTGGGTGGCTTGTTGTTAAGCATCTGCCTTCGGCTCAGGGCGTGATCCCAGGGTCCTGGGATCTAGCCCCGCATTGGGCTCCCTGCTCTCCCCTAGGAGCCTGCTTCTTCCTCTCCCACTCCCCCTGCTTGTGTTCCCTCTCTCGTTGACTGTCTGTCAAATAAATAAATAAAATCTTAAAAAAAAAAAGAAGAGAGACCAGGACAATGTGTTCAATCTCCTGTCTCAGCCTCTAAGGCAGCTATTCCAAAGGCTTATGCCATTCTTGGGCAAAGAGCAGGCCAGAACACAACTTTTCAACAATAAATAACATAAAAAAGTCAGACTGCATAAAAGGAGGAGGGATCATAATGTGGAAAAGAAAGAAAACCACGCATTTGAAGAACTGCTCCATAAAATAGAATTTTAAAGAAAAACTGTTTTGGATCAAACAAACAGAACTCCATAAAATAGATTCTTAAAAAGAGCTGAAAGAAACAAAAGATAAAAAGAAAAAGAGAGAAAAAATACCACCGTACTTGAAATCATATTAGAAACAACTCCAAGTAGAAAAGCTACTTCAGAAAAACAAGTTAATAATATGGATGACAACCCAGGGAAAATCCTTCAGAATGAACATGACAAAATAAAGGTGGTTAGATTCTAACAAAGAAGTCAGAACAAAGATGATAGAGTTGTAAGAGAAACAATTGAAATCTAATACAATATTCTCAGACAAACAATATCGAACAGCCAAAATATTCAAGGATATAGAGGTGAAAAACTGAAAGGTCTTGTCATGTATCAGGAAAAATTAACAGGAAATGATCAAGATTTAAAATATATTAGGGAGTGTTACCAAATTTTAAGGATAAAAAAGGATGCTTTTAGCATCTAGAAGAAACAAATTTGTCACCTACAAATTAAATAATTTATGCTGGCCTCAGACATCTCCTCAGTAACATTAGACAATGGATAAAAGTGAGTACTATGTACAATGTGAAGTGAAAAAGAACATGACATGGGGGCGCCTGGGCGGCTCAGTCCATTAAGCGTCTGCCTTTGGCTCAGGTCATGATTCCAGGGTCCTGGGATTGAGTCCCGCATCAGGCTCCTTGCTCAGAAGGAAGACTGCTTCTCCCTCTCCCCCTGCTGCCCCCCCTGCTTGTGCTCTCTCACTCTCTCTCTGTTAATACCTAAAATCTTAAAAAATAAAAAAAAAAGAAGAAGAAGAAAAAGAATATGACATGGAATTTTCTAGTTAGTGGAATATAATTTTAATGGATATTTAACATTCCATTTAATGGATGTATTATAATTTACTAAAATGGTCTATTGATGGATATTTAGATTCTTTCTGGAATATTATTAAACCATGTTGAATAAAAAATAAGAATAAACACATATGTATTATTTAAAATACAAGCAAGTTCACCTATAGGATAAAATCCTGGAAGTATATTGGCTGAATCAAAGGTATATGCATTTAAAATTTTTCATTTTCCTAAACTGTCCTCCATAGAGATTGTACTGATTTTTATGCCCACTGGTAATGGAGGAAAGTGCTTTTTCACTGCAACTCAGCACACTGTTATTAAATTTCTGATCTTTCTCAACCTTACAGATAAAAATTATTTTATGGTAACCTAATAATTTGGAATTATCTTACCACATTTTAAAAAATATTTATTTATTTGAGAGAGAGAAAGAGTGCACATGAGTGGGGGGAGAGCGAGAGGGAGAGGGTGAGAGAGAATCCTCAAGCCAACTCCCCAACGAGTGCAGAGCTCAGCATGGGGCTGGAACTCACAATCCCAAGATCATGACCTCAGCCAAAACCAAGAATCAGATGCTTAACTGACTGAGCCACCCAGGCGCCCCTGTCTTACCATATTTCATCCATTGAAGACACCATCATTTGAAAAGTACACCATTATTTTATATACCTCTATTTAAGAAAAGAGCTACAAAGTAAACTGTTTCAAATCAATTTTCAAATATATAAAAAATTCAGATTTCAGAAATAATTTCAGAGATGTGAAAATATGAACAGGTGTTTCTTAGAATCAATGAGGTACGATATACAAGAAAGGCTGAGTATCTGGAAAGGTCTTTTAACTATGCAAGGAACAGGAATACAGCACACACAAATGCCTCCCAGAACAAATAAAACAAAACAAAAACTAAATTATTTGAAGCCACAATCCATACAACTGTCTTTATTTTTTTTAAGTTTTTTTTTTAAAAGATTTTATTTATTTGTCAGAGAGAGAGAGAGAAAGAGAGCACAAGCAGGGGGAGAGGGAGGGAGAGGTGGGAGGGTAAGACAGACTCCCCACTGAGCAGGGAGCCCAACGTGGGGCTCAATCCCAGGACCCAGGGATCATGACTGGAGCCGAAGGCAGAGACACTTAACTGATTGAGCCACCCAGGTGCCCCTAAAATATCTTTTAAAAATGAAGAATTTATGGGACGCCTGGGTGGCTCAGTCAGTTAAGCATCTGCCTTCGACTCGGGTCATGATCCCAGGGTCCTGGGATCGAGTACTGCATCAGACTCCTTGTTCAGCAGGGAGCCTGCTTCTCCCTCTGTCTGCCGCTACCCCTGCTTGTGCTCTGACAAATGAATAAATAAAATCTTAAAAAACAAAATAAAAATGAAGAATTTATAAAATGGAGAAACAGTGAAAAGGGTTAGCAATGAGCATTTAATTTGGTGAAATCTAAATGTGATTATAACAAAACAGAATTGCTATAACTGTTAAAATGATAGGTACATATATAAAAAATAAGAAAAATTTGATGAAAATTATCTGTGACAAAAATTCCAAAACACACTAGTAAAATGTTAGCAAAAAAAAAGTATGATAAATTCTTTATCTTCCATGATAAAAAGGCATTTAATAAAATTTAACATCCATTCTTCATAAGATTTAACATCCATCTTTTTTTTTTTTTTTAATCTTTCAGGGGTGCCTGGATGGCTCCCTCAGTAGAGTATGTGATTTAAAAAAAATTTTTTAAAACAATTTTGTTTATTTAGAGAGAGAGAGAGAGAAAACAAGCAGGTGGGGGGGCAGAGGGAGGGGGAGAAGCAGACTCCCCATTGAGCAGAGAGCCCGATGTGGGGATCAATCCCAGGACCCTGGGATCATGACCTGAGCTCAAGGCAGCCGCCTAACTGATTGAGACACCCACGTGCCCCATGTGACTCTTGATCTCAGAGTTGTGAGTTCAAGTCCCACGTTAGGCATAGAGCATACTTCAAAAAAAAAAATCTTTCAATGAAATGGGAATATATGGCTTCTATTTTAATGGCAGGCTTACGCATGTATACACAGATACACACACATACAAATGCCACCATAATGCTTAATGGTAAAACACCAATAGCATTCCCATTAAAGCAAGGAGCAATACTAAGGAAGCCCACCATTATTGTTATTTAGCATTGTTCCAGAAGTGCTAAACGATACAGTGGGACTAAAAAAATATATTAGGGATTAATATTAAAATGGAAGAGTCTAAATTATCATTTTACACATGATGTGACAATATACCCAAAACACTTAATTCACTGGGCAACAATTGGAAGCAATAGGATCTTTCAAAAAGGTAAGCTGGTTATAAAATTAGTATACAAAATCACACCGTTTTCCTACCAATTTCCCAAAAATCAATAGAAAATATAATGGAGGGGCGCCTGTGTGGCACAGCGGTTAAGCGTCTGCCTTTGGCTCAGGGCGTGATCCCAGCGTTATGCGATCGAGCCCCACCTCAGGCTCCTCCGCTATGAGCCTGCTTCTTCCACTCCCGCTCCCCCTGCTTGTGTTCCCTCTCTCGCTGGCTGTCTCTCTCTCTGTCAAATAAATAAATAAAATCTTAAAAAAAAAAAAAGAAAATATAATGGAAGAAAAAGTGCATCCCTATTAAAATTCCTAGTAACAAATTCAACATCAAATAACTTACATTAAGAAAACTTAAAACACTACTAAAACAGGGGTACCTGGGTGGCTTAGTCGGTTAAGCTGCTGACTCTTGATTTTGGTTCAGGACATGATCTCGGGGTCGTGGGATAGAGCCCCGTGTCCAGCTCCACTCAGCATGGAGTCTGCTTGTCCCTCTCTCTCTGCCCCTCCCCCTGCTGGTGCTCTCTCTCTAATAAATAAACTAAATCTTAAAAAAAAAAAAAAAACTAAAACAGACAAAAGCCTTCAAAAAGATATGCCTTGTTCTTGGATAGGAAGACTCAATAAAACAAAGAGTTCATTTTTCTCTAAATTAATCAATGCATTCAATGTAATCTAAATCATTATCAAGAGGTTGTTTGCAATTCTTTTTAAAAGACAAATGGAGTCTAAAATTCACTGAGAAAACAATTGTAAGAATACCAGAAAAAAAAATCTGGAAAATAAGAGTAATAAAAATCTTTTTAAGCAGTATTAATTCAGTCAGCATTATATTGGTCTTCCATCTCCACTTCAGAAAGTTGCAAGAGAACATTAATTCCATCCTAACAATGGGAATAAGCTAGATAACCTACAAAATTTAGTGTTTTCTTAAAGCCCATCAGAGGGCCAAGGATGCAGGAAAACTAATGCTCTAAAATCCAGAAAATAGGACTGGACTGCAGAGACCCCTGGCTGCTTTCATGTTTAGCAGAGCAGCAGGAAGAAGAGGAGGCTGCTTCACAAAATAATGATAAGCAAACTGTATCTTTAAGTCCTGAAACAAAAGTTGGCCAAGAATTCTATATCCGAAAAACATATCCTTCAAAAATGAAAGCAAAATAGAATTTTGGACAAATAAAGCTGAAAGAACTTGTGCCACATTGACCTGCACTACAAACAAATCTAAATATTCTTTAGGGTAAAGGAAAATAACATATAGAAACTCAGTTCTACAGGAAGCAAGAGAGAAAGAGGGTAAATAGGATTTCTCTTTCTGCTGCTTCATTATTGGTGTACAGAAACGCAACAGACTTCTGTGCATTGATTTTTATATCCTGCCACTTTGCTGAATTGCTGTATCAGTTCTAGCAATTTTGTGGTGGAATCTTTCAGCTTTTCTATATAGATGTCATCTGTGAAGAGTGAAAGTTTGACTTCTTCCTTGCTGATCTGGATACATTTTATTTCTTTTTGTTGTCTGATTGCTGAGGCTAGGACTTCCAGTACTGTGTTGAACAACAGTGGTGAGAGTGGACATTCCTGTCTTGTTCCTGATCTTAGGGGGGAAAGCTCTCAGTTTTTCCCCTTTGAGAATGATATTAGCTGTGGGTCTTTCATATATGGTCTTTATGATGTTATGTTCCTTCTATCCCTACTTTATTGAGGGTTTTTTTAAAGATTTTATTTATTTGAGAGAGAAAGACAGAGATAGTGAGAGAGAACACGAGGTGGGGGAGAAAAGGAGAAACAGGTTCCCCACCTAGCAGGGTACAGGACGTGGGGCTCAATCCCAAGACCCTGGGATAATGACCTAAGCCCAAGGCAGACACTTAACCAACTGAGCCACCCAGGCTTTTTTTTTTTTTTTTTTTAAAGATCTTATTTGAGACAGAGATAGAGCACGAGCAGGGAGGAGAGGGAGAAGCATTTTCCTGAGGATTTTTATCAAGAAAGGATGGCATATTTTGCCAAATGCTTTTTCTTCTTCTATTGAGAGGATCATATGGTTCTTATCCTTTCTTTTATTAATGTGGTATATCACACTGATTGATTTGTGGATATTGAAACACCCCTGCAGCCCAGGAGTAAATACCACTCAGCCGTGTTGAAAAGATGTGCTATATATACACACAATGGAATATTACTCAGTCATCAAAAAGGATGAAATCTTGCCATTTGCAATGATGTGGATGGAACTAGAGTATATTATGCTAAGCAAATAAGTCAGTCAGAGAAAGACAAATATCATATGATTTCATTCCTCTGTGGAATTTAAGAAACAAAACAGATGAGCGTAGAGGAAGGGAAGGAAAAATAAAATAAGATAAAAACAGGGAGGCAAACCATAAAAGACTCTTAAATATAGGGGAAAAACTGAGGGTTGCTGGAGGGGAGATGGGTGGGAGGATGGGGTAATTGGGTGATGGGCATTAAGGAAGGCACTTGATGTAATGAGCACTGGCTGTCATATGCAACTGATGAATCACTAAATTCTACCCTTGAAACTAATACTACACTATATGTGAACTAACTTGAATTTAAATAAAATCTTGAAAGAACAAAAAAGGTAAATATATTGATAAATACAAAGGAATTTTTAAACATTTTAAACATTACATATACACATGCATCTTTAAATTTCACTAAAAGATTGATTCTTTAAATTAAAATAAAAATATAGAATGCATGTAGAAGTAAAATATATGGAAGTAAGAGTACAAAAGGTGAGAAGATGATAATTGCAAGTATAAAGGGTAATATTCTTACACTGTTCATGAAGTACTAGAATATATTTGAAAATCAGCTGTGATAAATTCAAAACACATGTAATCAATCTCTAATACCACCAATAAAAAAATAACATGAAGAGACAAAACTAAAAAGATAGGAAAAGAAATATTTTTCTAAAAACTCAATTCACCCAAAAAGAAGACAGGGGAAGAGGACCAAAGAGTAAATGAAAAAATGGAAAAAGAACACCAATATGCTTAATCCAAACACAGAAAAGTTATATAAATGGACTATATACCACTATTAAAACACAGAGATTGTTGTGAGACTGTACAAAAAACTACAACCCAACTGTATGTTATTTATAAGAAACACACTTTAAACATAAACACACAGATGAGTTAAAAGGAAAAAGATAGCAAGAGGCAAACATTAAGCTTACATTAATGTCAGAACAGGCTTCCATGTAAAAAGTATCTTCAGGGATAGAATGGACATGTCATAATGATAAAAAGGTCAGTTTGGGAAAAAAAAAACCAAAAACACACCTATCTTAAAAGTGTGTGTGACTAATAACACTACCAAATATAAGGGAAAAACCTGACAGAACTGAAGAGAGAAGACAAATCTACAATCATAATTAGAGACTTGAGACTTAACACTTCTCCCAGGGTAACTGACAGAATAATGAGACATTAAAAATGTGAAGATAAAAGGTTTGAGCAACACTCTCAACCAGCTTCACCTAACTGACATTTAGACTACTCCACCCACCACCAGTAGAATACACATTTTTCCCCAAGAGTAACTGGTATATTCACCAAGACAGACCATAGGTTAGGCAAGAAGAAAAAAAAAAAAAAAGACCTCAATAAATTTAAAGGTATTGAAATAATACATGTTTTCTGACCACAACATTGCTGATTTAGGAATCAACAGCAATGATCTACCTAAAAAATTCTAAAATATTTGGAAATAATATAATATACCTAAATAAATAATGGATCAAAGAAATCACAGTGACATTTTAAAATATCTTTAACTAAATGATAACGAAAACATTCCAAATTTGTGGGATCTAGCTAAAGCATGCTTAAAGGAAAACTTGCAGCTTTAAATGCTTATATAAAAGGAAAAAGCGTATAAAAATCAATTATTTATGTTTCCACCTTAATAATTTAGAAAAAGAGGAACAAATAAACCCAAAGTTAAAGAAACAAAATGAAAGTAAGAGTAGAAATCTGTGAAACAGGACACAGGCACATAGGGAAAATCAACAAAGTCAAAAATTTTAAATATAGGATATAGCACGCAATGAAATCACAAAGTTGGGCAGTGTAAACAAAACAATTTATATTATGTTTTCTATCTGATATATTTTGATATTTGGTACTAATTCAGTCACTGCTATAAATTGTTTTATTAATTGCTTTATAATAAATATTTCTAATAAAAATGTGGTTTCCTAGTTTTCCCCACCAGTCTCATGTTGGCACCCGTCTCATGTTTGCAGCTTTCCCACTTTGGACTGGCTGAGCTCTGAGCACCCATTTAACTCTAAAATTATAATGATTTGCCTAACAATTATAATTACTTATAATTAGAGCAATGTCTTGCACAGTTATTTCAGTGGCTAGATGCACAAATCTATTCTGCACTGTTAAAAACAGAAATTTCAAAGAATACTGGTAATGTTGGGCACAAATATAAAATGATTAAGATTTTCATCATATAAAAAGTATATACATACCATTAGTTGTTTATTTAGCCAATACATGTGTAATTAACTCCTAAAGGATGAGGCACCTGTGGCTACTCCATAAATATTGATGTTAAGATGATGAAAGTAATATCGCTTTACAGTATGTTGCCTAAGTCGAAACCAAATAAATCAATACATAAATGCTTACCGAAAATCCAAAACCATGGATAAACGTGATCTTCGCAATAAGCTATTTTACAGTGACCCATAGTTTATAACAGGGTTTACGCTCTGTGCATTAACATCATCTATTACATGAAAAATAATCCCGCCCCCTCTACTGGCAAACCCACAACATCACGGGTTGGCTGCCAGGTCGGATTTTTTCCCCCTCTCCATCTTTCTCAGAGCATCAGGTATCTGACCATTGACATCATCTGGGCACCCGACCAGGTGATCCGCGTTTCCACGAGCCGGATCGGTGCACGGGGCTGGGTTCATGGCCTCAGGCCGCAGGATTTGTGCGCGGAAGCCCTCAGGGGCTCGGCCATTCCGCAGTTCGCCTCAAACCGCACATTTACTTAGGTTTTGTTTTTACCAAACGCTTGGCACTTCGTTTCTAAAGAAGGCATTTCCATTACAAAATAATGACATAAAAATAAGCACAAAAGAAATAAAGAGGTCAGCAAGAAAGCACCTAAAGGCTGTGAACATCTGCTTCTAATGGAAGCGATCTCCACCTTCGAGAGAAATCACCCAAACAAGCCTCAGGCTGCAGCGCACGTTCGCTAGCGGGGCCAGCGTGAAGGGAAGCCCCTTCCGTTCGGAGAGGACCCAGCCTCGCTAAAAACCACTCCTGGCCGGTTCTGTCCCGGGGAGCTCAGACCAGGACCTCGTCCGGGAGGGAGGCCACAGGGGCCGGCGAGGCCCTGAGAGACCGCGTGTGCGCGTGGCGTGCGCCTCCCGCCGCGCCTCCACCTCAGGGCGTCGCCACGGGAACCAAGGGTTTGGCCTCCGGCCCGGCAGGCCGGGGGAGGGCGGCCTGACCGCCGCCCGGAGGGAGGGAGGCCGCGGGAGGCCGCACACTCTCACCGCGACGCTGAAGCCGCGACGCGCCGGTCCTCCGCCACCTCGGGTCGCGCTTGGCTGCGCGGAGGTCCGTCCCGGCACCCGTTCCCGCCGCCGCCGCCCGCGAGCCCCGAGACGCCGCCGGGCCACTCCCGCAGCCCGTGCCCCTCCGCACCCGTGCGTGGAGGTGTCGGGCTCCGACTGCGGGAGGCGGGAGATTTAAACCGGGCGGCCTGGCGCGCGCGGAAGCCGCCCTGCCCTCGGCGTCTCGGTCTGGCGTCCGCGTTCTCGCCCTTTCGGGCTCTAGTTTAACCCCACTGAGGCCCGGCTCTCGGTCGGTTTTTTGATGAACTCCGGGACTCATTCTGTTCTGCCCTTACCAAATTCCAGGTTATTAGCAAACACGAAAAACGGTCAGAATATCAGAATTAAGTAACTGTGTGTGAGACCTCTGAGCCATTCTCGGTGTCATTTTCTAAGCCCAGTGCCCTCAGTCCGGGTCCCTCCCTGCCGCCTCCGAGCCTTCACCGCACCTGCCAGGCCTTCAGGTGCCAGCTCTACCAGGCCATGAGCTTCTGAGCCTCGGTCATTTCTGAGTCCTGGGGCGCTTCTCAGGACCAGTGCCTGCACGCGGTAACTGTTCTCGTGCTATATTTAACTCTTATCTTAAAGGTTTAAAGAGGATTAAGTTAACAGCTGTTAATAACTGACCTCAAATGCTACATAACCATAATGTGTTGTCATGAGTCTTCAGGAGTAAAAGGCAAAATTTGAGCCTAAAAACTAAAGAAAAAAAATTGGAAATAAGGCAAAAGTAAATTGTTACTGGTGGAAGATAAATTCAAAGAACTTTCTTTTTAAAGGTGACTCAAAATATCCTATCACTTTACTAAAGCTTTACAAAACATGAATTACAACTGTGATACAGGCTAGCAAGGAAAAAAGTTTACACTCCAGGTGATAACTATAAGTCTGTAAGATCGTAAAAGATGGAGTGAGATTCTAGAATATTATTACAAATTACTTACCTTAAAAACCTGAAAGTAGTTTTAGAATAGTCTATTTATACTAGTTAATTTGGACTGAAAACAGTGAGAGGTCTCTAGGCCAGGGATTCTTACCCTGAAATATATGGTGTTTCAAGGAATGGGTGAATACCTAAAATAATATGCAAAATTTTGGTATGGGTCTTTTAAAAATATTTTTTGGAAATGTAACCAAACCCAAGTTCCACTGTCCAAAGCACAGCAAAGCCAATCACTGAGACATCATGTATGAAAGGAAAGGGTTTATTGTAGAGGCAACCAAGGAAAGAGAAGGACAAGCTTCAAATCTGACACCTAGAAGGAAGAGAGAAGTTTTTTATAACCACAGGGGATGGGATTACATATATATTGATGAAAGGGTGGGGGAAAATTTGTGGTTATTCATGAGGAAAGATGGAGCATGCTTATTGAGCAAACATGTAACATACATCCCATACTCACTTGTGGTAGAGACTTAAAAAGAGGCAAAATTCAGCCCCTGCTGTCAGGCATCTTAGGAAAAGGAAAGGGGCTATAGGTATGCTCCGAGAGAACCCAGATAAACTGGAGGGGGTCTTGGTCTCATTATCTAGGGTAAGGAAGACAGGGCCTTGCTGTTCATAGGCTGGAACCATATCAGTGACTGCTAGCCCAGGTGTCCCTAGTGGATTTGTTAGTGCGGTCTGTAAACACAAAATAGCTGATTAGGGAAAAACAGGTCTCTGAAAAACAAGCTTTAGATTTCTTAATTTCAACCTCATCGACCCTATGGGGGACAACCTCAGAGTCTGCAGCTTTCCTCAGATTCTTCGAGTCCAGATCCTTAGAAGAGTAAGAATCAGGATTTGGCAATAAGGATGACTGCTGTACTTCCTCAGATCTTTCCTGACTCATGATAAGTTTGGCATCCCTCCTAAGGACATACTTCTACTCTCAACAATTGTAATTATTTTTCTGCCTGCCTTCCTCACTAGATGCTAAGCTCCTCCGAAGTAAAACATTTATGCATTCAGTAGCTTTATCTCTTTAACACAGTATGTAATACATACTGCCTTCTGAATGAATGTTTATTCAATCAATAAGTGAACAGAAGCAAAGACAGCTAATTGGTAACTGAAGGATACCGTATAAAATATCTAAAAAGAACTGAACACCTTCTTTCCAAAGAATAAATGATTCTAATATGGTAAGAAAATGACTTTCAGCATGTTACCATGCACATGTTAAGTTTCTTGGGGTATTTTAGAAAATGCTTCTTCCAAGAGGATGAAGTTTTTTGTCTTTTTTAAAGGTTTTATTCATCCATTTGATAGAGACAGAGCACAAGCAGGGGAAGCTGCAGAGGGAGAGAAGCAGGCTCCCTATTGAGCAGGGAGCCTGATGAGAGGCTCATGCAGGGCTTGATCACAGGACCATGGGATCATGACCCAGGCCAAACGCAGAGGCCCAACCAGTCACACAGGTTCCCCCCAACAGGATGAAATTTAACTCAAGAGGATATTAAACTTCAGCTCAATCTGAAGCAGGGAAAGGTCCTCCAAGAAATATACCAGAAAGTCAGAGTAGTGACTGTGGGCAAGGCCTATTGGTTTTGTTCACTTAATTGGAGAAAATTACTGGAAGATAAACAATGTCTTCAAACCACCATAAAATGTAGCATTTATACATAATCACATTTCCTTCACAGGTCACTAAGAAAGGTGGGCAAGTGGTAGCAGAGTGTAAGACTGGTTTCAGCAAACAAGGTCAAGCTACTGACACTCCTGGGCAGGAATGAGGTTTTCTTAATCAGGTATTTGATATATGTTTGTAGAATGAATTAATGATCTTGTTAGCTTTTGGATTGATAAGAAAATATTTAAATGCCTTGTATTAGTCCCTTAACAGATAAATGAGGCACCCAGAGTAGTTAAAATTTAGTGTTTCACAACTAATGAATCATCGAGCCTTACATCGGAAACCGGGGATGTACTGTACGGTGACTAACATAACAAAAAATCATTTAAAAAAAATTTAGTGTTTCATAAATAAGCTTTTTTAAGAAATAGAAGAATTTAACACTATTAAAATACTTTTATATGGGAAGATGTAATTTCATCTAGAAGTGCAAATAGAAGTGTTATTTAATTTTCTATCAACGGGTTCATCCTAATATAAAGTGTTTTCCTCCACTGTAGGCTTCTACAAGTGAACTAGAAAAGAATTAGATGACTTGGAATGAGAGGCTCTACAAATCTGGGACCCAGAGCAATAAACAGCAATGACCTTTTGCACTATAACAAGCAAACCTCTTGTTAATAACCTAAATAAAACTTCAACTGCTATTAAAAAACATACTAAGAGGGGCGCCTGGGTAGCGCAGTCGTTAAAGCGTCTGCCTTCGGCTCAGGGCGTGATCCCAGCGTTCGGAGATCAAGTCCCACATCGGGCTCCTCCGCTGGGAGCCTGCTTCTTCCTCTCTCACTCGCCTGCTGTGTTCCCTCTCTCGCTGGCTGTCTCTCTGTCACATAAATAAATAAAATCTTAAAAAAAAAATAAAAAAAAAACATACTAAGAATTCTGCACTTTTGTATTATTTTATTCTTATTAAGGATCAGGAATCTACTGAAACTGATGTCATGGAAATAGCTCCCATTTTTTCACGGTGTTCCACTTTCCTTGTAATCTGTTTTAGCAAGGAAGTCAGAAGTTAACAGGTCAGTGGCAGTTAGTGAGGGTACGGAGAGCTTTCTTCCCAGATGCCTACACTAGTACTTATATATGGCAAGCTAAACATGCTCTCTACCATACTGCATTTTTGTTGATTCAAGTAAGGCTAGAATTAGAGACAATTAGGATTTTTTTCAAAACGTGAAATGTTACAGACCTATTAAAAGTATTTCCTCCCCCTGAAACAACCACTGAATTTGGTATTAATTATTCCCCAGCATATTGTCTACACTTTTACTAACTACCCGTACGATTGTTTGACATGTTTCTCAGCTTCTCAGATTGTACCTAACAAGATCATTTCTCTGTATCTCTAATTACTGAAGCATGTGTCCTATCTCCATCGTTAATTACACATTAATACACCTTCACACAAGGTATTTAAGCTGAGTTGTGGTTTCCTTTAATAACATGAATAATGTGATAATTCAAATGATATGAGTAACAAGTTAATTTCTAAAGTTGCCTTTTGCTCATATACAATGCCCATATGAAAAGAAATGGATCTTTAAAGAACACATATTATTATGCTAATACACTTAGTAGTATACTGAAATTGAAATTAATTTAAAGGCAAAAACATGCAAAGCTGAACGTAATTTGGTAACAATGAATGCCACCGAAATTTATATATAACCTTTCTTTTATGTAGGTGAAGACATCTTCAAACTCATTCTTCACCTTTATAAAAATATCATTCTTATGAATGACTTAACAATTGGCAGAAAATATATGTAGTAGAGCTCTAGACTCAGATACATCCAAATTCAAATCCTGACTCTATTTACTGGCTACACGAATTCTGGTCAAATAATTTGACCTAACACATATATTTTTCCTTTAAAATAAAGATCACTTAGTCATTCTAATGTCAAAGGATTGCTATGGCAGGATACAGGTGGATTTGCGTGGGGTTTTTTGTTTTTGTTTTTTTCCCATTTTAATGGACACTGCCAGAAAATAATTTACTTCTTCAGATCTGTGGCTATCAGTGGATATTGTAACAAAGATAGCTTATCTAACCCTATTAAGCAACTCCCCTCCAAAATTCTACCAAGTTACATTAAAGACATAACTTGCTTAAAATCAAAACCGGAAGAAACTGGAACTCCTGGGTGGCTCAGTCGGTTAAGTGTCTGCCTTGGGCTGGGGTCGTGATCCCAGGATCACAACCGGATCACGACCCATATTGGGCTCCCTGCTCAGCGAGGAGCCTGCCTCGTCCTCTGCCTGCCTCTCTCCCTGCTTGTGCTCTCTCTCTGACAAATAAATAAAAATCATAAAAAAAAAAAAAAAAAAACACAAGAAACAGCAAGTGTTGGCAAGGATGTGAAGAAAAAGGAACCCTCTTGCACTGTTGGTGGGAATGCAATCTGGTGCAGTCATTGTGGAAAATGGTATGGAGGTTCCTCAGAAAGTTAAAAATAGAACTACCCTAAAATTCAGTAATCACACTACTGGCATTTAGCCCTAAAACACAAAAACCCTAATTCAAAGGATATATGCAACCCCTAGGTTTGTTGCAGCATTATTTACAATAGCCAAACTATGGAAACAGCCCAAGTGTCTGTCAACAGATGAATGGATAAAAAAGATGTGATATACACACACACACACATACGCATGCATGCATGCACACACAATGGAATATTATTCAGCCATAAAAATGAAATATTGCCATTTGCAACGACATGGATGGAGCTAGAGAATAATGCTAAGTGAAATGAGCCACAGAAAGACAAATACCAGATGATTTCACTCACGTGGAATTTAAGAAACAAAACAAAGGAAAAAGACAAACCAAGAAACAGCCTCTTAACCATACAGAATAAACTGATGGTTATCAGAGGGGAGGTAGATGGGGGGAATGAGTGAAATAGGTGCTGGAGATTAAGGAGTGCACTTGCTGTGATGAGCACTGGGTGATGTATGGAATCGTTGAATCACTATATTGCATAACTGAACTAATATTACACAGTATGTTACCTACATCAGCATTAAAAATGAAAATCTTAATTAAAAAGATAAATTTAGCTTATATAACAAAATACTAATTAACATATTGGGTTTTTTTTTTTTTTTACAGCTCACACCCCCATCTTGTACCTCTTATTAGTATGTTTGATACTAGAAGTCTATGATAGTCTAAAACTGTCAGTATTAAAGTAAATAAAAGTTTCTTTTATTAGCAGTTTCTCATTAGCAGAATTTGGATTTCACTTGCCTTTTGAAACCTGATTCCAATTAGTGGCTTTTTAAATAAAAGAAATAATTGAATATTGCTTGCACATGCAGAGTCTCAAATGGCACTTTTTTTCCTTTTAGAAGTTATAGTATAAAGTATATTTGCCTTATATAAGCAAAAGATTTTTCAAGATTAGAATACAGAAGAATTTTTGTGAAAAGATTTCAATGTTATTAACAGAAATTCCCAGATAGTATTTGGTTTGCAGGGTTGTTTGTTCAATTATGCAATTATGTATATTTTATATCAATTCAAACTTTCATTTGTTCTTTTCCCCAATAATGCTCGGAAGCATTTTGATATATTATTACACATTGATGACAATAGTTCCGAAATGGCCAACTGAAATTCGAAGGACAAAACAAATAGTGGTCATCTATTCATAGAAAATCTATTATTTTTTTTGCATTCTGTGTAGAATTAAAAATCTTATGTAACTCAAGTTTCTACCCTAATAATCTCTAGGCAATTGTCACAGCCAGGTTTTGTTTTCATGGTTTCCAATATAAAAAGATCATGTCTTAGATAAGACCGGAGGCAGCTTTGTCTAAGAGGAAAACAAAATTGAACTTCTTAGCATATGAAGAACTATGCTTTCTTCCTTCCTCATGGTATTTCTGAACTGTCATTTCTGCCAGAGGGAGCAGCTTCACCTTTCCAACCTGTATCAGTCCAGATCTGGCTAAAGTATCACTCTATTACAATGCTTTTCTTGACATCCAACTTGCTTCCCACAAAGCTAATTGCTTCCTTCTCAATGCCACCTTTCTACCTTACATTTACATATTTTATGCATTTAAGTCACTGTGACAATTCTTAGATGAGTATTTCCATGCAAAGTTATCTATTTGGAGGTAGTGTCCATGTCTTATACATTTTTCTGCATTTTTTTCCCCTTTTCCCCATCTCCAAAGAGACCCTGGTACATGGTAGAAGTTCAGCCTTTGTCCTTCAACTGACAATCAGGTGTACTTTGAGTCTAATTTTTAATATTAGCAAGATTATTGTTAAACAATAAGTAAGGAATTTCTTAAAACTTCGTCCGATGAGGTAAGAGCAAGTATCAACATGTTTAGGAGCTTCATAACTTATGGCAAGATAGCATGAATAACCTTGTACCAGTCAGCAGGTCCTGAGTACTGCACTGCCTTGTTCCTAACTTTGCCTAGTGCTAGGAAAGCAGCCAAACTCATTTCTCAATGAGAATCTTAGGAGCAAATACATTCATGCAAAGCCCTTGTCCCTGGTGTAACCAAAATAGAGGAAAATGAACCACAGAAAGGGAGATTCCTACTTTCGAGGAAAAGGTGGAGTATGGGGGTAGGAGAGCAATACGCTGTAAGAGCACGGAGTCTTCCAGGCTTTCGCTGCCTTCTCATATTCTTCCTGTTTGAGGAGTAAGATCTAACCACTTGAGTTACACAAGGAGAGAAATTTGGCAGAGATTGATCCCAGCGAATTGATCACTAATGTTACACCCATCCCAAGGGAGAATCCTAATCATGAATGTAATCCTCCTTGAAACAAGGGTTGAGAGTAAGTGAGGGACCAATACTTGACGCCACTTCCTTCTTTGTCCACTACATCTAACAAATAAGCCTCTTTACCTTTGCTTCAACTACCTAGTGTATGCGTACTACAACTGAAAAGCCCAGACTGGGTGAGTTAAGAAAAACATTTAGATAACTCTGACAAAGGCTCATTCAGAAAACATTCAAAACAAGAATATACATTCTTCTTTATTCTATAAAAGTTAGACTTTCAGACACTACAGATATGATGAAATTTATACCAGTCTGCACTAAATGAGAAAAACAGACTGGCATATTTTCTGGCTAACTTGATATTCATTTTTTTTTTTTTTTGAAGATTTTATTTATTTGAAAGAGAGCAAGAGAGGGAGAGAAAGCACTGAGAGAGAGGGAGAGGACAGCCTGATGCGAGGCTTGATCCCAGGACCCCTAGATCATGACCTGACACTTAATTGACTGAGCTACCCAGCCATCCCCGTTTTTTGGGCATTAAAATACATTTTCTTTTAAGAAATAATATAACTGTAGCTCTAGCTCCTGTGTGAAGAGGAGGACCATATCCTAGGGATAGACGGAGCCTGGGTCCTTAAGTGTGGAATGAAACCACTCTCCTAGCCCTGGACTGCCAACTAAACTCCTAACTGGCTTAATCCACTGTTAATTTGGCTCTCAATTGCAGCCAAGTATATGTATTACTTCCTAGACCTCTGTGATAGGAACATTTTGTGAGACAGACTGCATTACAGTCTAGTGATGAGACCAACCTTATTTTCCATATATTAGAGACTGAAGTGCTCTGCCTGAGGAATACCAATCCATTAAAGATGGAAATCACACTTTAAGAAGACATTTACTTTAAATATTTGGTATATAACATATGCATTAGATAAATGTTAATGATATAAAATTTATAGGATGTTTATTATCTAATACTGACTGAAAGGTTTTATTTAAAGATTCTATTCTATATATGGATAGGTCGGGAAAAAAATTCCTGGTTACCGTGAAATCTGTATGCAATTTCTAAAGGATTCTAACATATCTTTAACACAAAGTACTTCACTTAAAATATTTCAACAAACTCTTCATTGGCAGCATCTACATGTTTTAATGTTCTGAATACCCACAGAAGTCTTATTATAGTTAGACATCTAGTTAGACAGTTATTTTACCTAAAGCAAATTGTATTTCTACTTTTTTCTCTACTAGAATTTATTAGTTTCCTTAAGATACCTTTTTTAAACAGCTAACGTTGGAAACAAGTTTCCCCATCAGAAATAAAAATCTGGACAATATATGCTTTTACAGCATTTCAAACGCAAATCTTAATTCAAACCAATACCTATAAAAGGAAATTTAAAAACTCAGTTTAGTTTCAAGAGTTTGCATATGGCAGAGAAGGCAGGTCACATTTTATATTTTAACAACACAAACTATTGTATAATAAATATAAAATAAAGAAATAGTGATAGCTATTATCAAGGGTGAAAACATTATATAAACTTAAAGAGGCTGCTTTCTGAACCGTCACTGATGTAATCTGAAGATTCTATATCAATTTCATTTACAGAAACAATCTCTGTAGTCAAATTTATCATTCACTTTCATGCCCCCACATGAGAAGTAGTAGGTGAATATCTGTAGGAATACAATTTATTGTCTGCTCCTCCACTCAGAAGTAACTGTGTAAAGGGAAAGAAAAAAAATAAGTAAACATAATTATTTCATATGATAGTTAAACATAGTTAAGTACCGATGATTCTGATTACAGAAGGAATTATGGGTGAGCAGTTAACTTGCATTTCGAGCTAATACTTAAATGGACCAATTACATCAATTTTCACTACCTTATTATAATATACTATATTAAAACTTTAAAAGTGATCATTTAAATTTGGTTGAGACATGATATGCTATTGTACTTTCTATGAAGCATTTGTTAAGAAATGTAATAAAATTAAAAGTTTGAGGGGTGATATAGTTTGACCTATTGAGGAAAATTAAGTTTATAGGAGAGTATCTTAAATGTTTGCAGGTAAATGGATATTACAAATTACTCAAGTAGCCCTATTTGGAAAGTATTCTTCAGCAATAAGAGCTAATATTTATACATAAAAATAAGTAAATTGTAATTCTTTAAGCACATTTTATAATCTAGACTTATTCTGCAAGATTTTTTTAAGTGGGAAATACTTAGAACTATTTGGTCTAAAGGAGCAAATTTATGGACTTAAAACATTTCATTAAAATACTCAAGAAAAAAACTGCTTCAAAATTTTCAAATTTTACTACCCCTAATTATAAAGAACAAATTTGTTTCTTCTCTGAATGTGACGTGAGATTTTTATGAATAATATTAAGGAAAACTTAGAATACAGAATTATAATTATCAGCCACACTGAAACTATTAACTCCCTAAATACAAACACCAGATTTATTCTCTATTTTTCTTCTTTACCAAATAAGTAATAAATTCTTACCCCTGTGTCTGTCCAGTCTACACTCAGAACTTTGTCTTCATGAGCAGCCAGATCATAGAGAGGAGCCTTACAACTAAAAGATCAAAGTATTACCATGTTATATCCATTTCACAATATTAAAAAACATATATGAATAATCACATATTTTTCTGAAAACTTTACAGACTTTACCGTCCTTGCCCCAATAACCAGTTAATCTTAAGATCCTGAGTATTTACTTGACCATCTCTCCTGATTTTCCCCTATCATTAGCAGAATAGAGATTTACTACAACAAATATTCATCAAAAATGCTATTTATTTATAATTATTTATTCATAATTAGGCCCATTTTCACACTTCCTTGACTAATTTTCTTTTAACCTCAGATCATGGCTTTATATATCCTTTGTCCATCCATGTATATGCTGATAACTCTCAAGTTTTTATCTTAAGTCCAAACTTCTTTCTTGATTTTGATATGCATATCCAATAGCCCATCATCTGGATGTCTCATGGGCACTTCAAATTTAAAACAGCCAAAACAAAACTCTTGATTTTCCCTCGTAAACTTGTTTCTCTACTCTTTTCCATCACATTAAATTGCACCAGTAATGGCCCAATTGCTCAAGCAGAAAATAATGGGCATTATCCCTTGATTCCTATCTCCATATTCTGTCCATGAGCCAATCCCGCCAAAGAGCTGTCTTCAAAATATACCTAGAATCCAACCTAGAACCTCTCTGCTTCCATTCTTCCTACCCTCTTTAGATCCCCCACAAAGCATTCCCCATTATACTTAGAATGGAACCCAAATTTCTTACCATGGCCCATCGGATCCTGCTCAGTATAACTACTACCTGCTTTATCTCCTGCCACTCTTTTCCTTGCTTACTCCATTCCATCAACACTGACCCTCTTGCTATTTTGTCAACATGCCAAGATTTTCCCCACCTTATCTGCTGTTCCCTCTAACCATGATTTGTGCGTGGCTAACTCACTGGGAAATCACTTTCAAGAAGAGCGCATTCCTAAAGAAGTATCCCTATACCCTGGCTTTACTTTCTTTGCAGCACTTAACTGCTACTATCAGAAACTATATAATTGCTACATTAGTATCCAACTAAAATGTAAACGACCTTCTAGATATTAACAAATCATGCATCATAAGGTAGTGTAAAGACGTCACAATACAGATTTAGGTAAACAACAAACAGGTATTTGATTAATGCCTCTCCATTCTACTTGTAAACATATGTAAGTAAATTGTGTATGCATTTCATTGGGGGTACTCTTTATACTAGTATCAAAAAAGAAAACTTTAATATCTAGTTATCTTTAAAAATATGTATTTTTATTTAATTTTTTATTAACATACAATTTATTATTTGATTATAGTACCATTTATTTAGAGACCATTGGCCTTCTATATAGGATTTACCTTCTTGTATCCCACAGTTTGACGATGTTATCTAAAGAACCTGAAATCAGCTGCTGCTCATGGGTAGGAGACCACTTTAATGATGTGACCCAGCCTGTATGTGAGGTTAGGGACAGCGACACCAAAGAACCATCTGAACAAAATAAAGAAGATAATAATTATTGAATTTTAGAAGAGAAGGGGGCAGGACCCAAAACAATGTTTGTAAAAAATTATCTTTTTATACATATCTCTAGTGAGAGGAGAAACTGATGTTACTTACAAATATTTCTCCTCCAGTGATTTACACAACTCACCTTTAGTGCGGGGATCCCACAGTCTGATATGCCTATCTGTGCTTCCAGATGCTAAACGTTTACAAAGTGGAGAATAGGAGATACAATTAAACACTTTATTTCCGGTCTGAAAAACAAAGAGGAAAGAACATTTAACCATGGTGGGCTAGAAATAACCATCTTTAGAAGCTCAAAGTTAAACAGAGAATCACTGAATTTATGTCTTACCAAAGTTGACTTAAGACTGCCGGACTCTGCATCCCACACCCTAATTGTGTGGTCCCAAGATGCACTGCAGATTTCTTCAGCATCTGACCACAGAACTGAAGAAACTGCTTCCTTGTGGCCAGAGAGGGTCACTATGGGAGTCTAGAAATGAAAGACACCCAAAAGGAAAAGCATTTTCAGTTTAGAATAACTTAATAATAGTAGTTATTTATTTCTGAAGCCCATATGCCAGATGCTTTAGCTTTCATATCCTGCCTTATTTCTTCTTTACAACAATCCTCCAAAATAGATATGTGTTTGTATTTTTTAGATGAAGACACTGAAGCTGAGAAAGAGAACTTGCTCAAGGTCATACAGCTTATACATGGCAGATTTAAGTTTGAACCTAAATATTACTCCAAAGTTTGTAGTCTTTCCTCTATATCCTGCTGCTTTTCCCATCTGTTCTACTTTTTATTTCAAAAAGTATTAATATTAATCCTAACTATATCATTTACGTGTTATATATAGAAGTTAGCTGAAAAAGCTCTGGGGTCAGAGAGATCTAGGTTAGAGTCAAGGTGCTGCCATTTTCTTCCTAACTCTTCCAAGTAAATGAATCTCAATAGGTTATTCTCACCCTTTCCTCTACATTTTTTAAGTTCTATTATCCAGTCTTTAAATAATGCCCATGGTTCATTTATTAGTACTCCAAAATCTCTAATGTTTTTCTCAAATTAAAATTCCCAAACTAGGTGTAATGTCTATCTTAAATATAAAGAACACATGAAAGAGAGAGAAAAAGAGTTCTGAAATGGGAGACAGTTAATCTACTTATATAATTTTGTTATATTTAACCTTCTTAAATATTATCACCTCATCTGTAGTGTGAGGGGCTTATATCAGATCAGAGATCAGCAAAGTTTCTCATAAAGGTCCAGAAAGTAAGTATTTTAGCCTCTCTGGTCTCTGTTGTACACTCTTCTTTGTTTTTTAAACCCCTTAAAAATGTAAAAATCATTCTTAGCTCTCTGTAGTACAAAAATATTTACCCTTGTTAGTCCCAACTGCTCTGTTTTCTGTTTCTTTCTTGGTCGATTTGTGGACTCCTCCATTTCATCTTCTTCATCTGTAGGAACTGAATCACAGAGAATTAGATTTGATATGTTAAAAATTTATGGTATATATTATTGCAAACAGTTATTTAGTTAGTTATTGATTGATTGATTGATTGTAATCCCTACACCCAACATGGGGCTTGAACTCATGACCCCAAGATCAAGAGTTGGATGCTCTAGCAACTGAGCCAGCGAGGTGCTTCCTGATTGCAAACAGTCTTAAAACAATTCTTATTTTTCTGGGTATATGTTTTCTCCATGTTATCTCAACTGGTTAGGGAATGGATAGTCTTCCTTATTCTGGTTCACAGAAATTTATATATTTATATAAAATTTATTTTAAAAAATTTTTAAATTTAAAAAATTTTAAAAATTTTTAAAAATTTAAAATTTATTTTAAAAATTTATATAAAATTATATATACCTGGGTTATCAATCTTCCAAAAGCAGAAAGCAAAAAACAGAGTACAATAAAATCCTAAACTCTAACCAGTTTGGTATTTTGCTATGTCTTTAAGATCATCATTATGAATATTCATCACTTTACCATATCTATGAAAAACTATTATTAGTTGTAGGAGGGTTTGCCCACATTGAATTTGTATTATGAAGGAATGAAAAAGTTAAACAAATACATTAAAAGGAGATACGATCCAGTCATGTTTATTTGTCTTGACTATTTCACTTTTCTCAATGGATTAAAAGTATTTCAGACAATAAAATATTCCACAAAAGGAAAATTATCCAAATAAACCACTTTCTGCCTCCAAACTGTTTGCTTTAAGGGATGCTTGGGTGGCTCAGTCGGTTAAGTGTCTGACTCTTGATTTCTGCTCAGGTCATGATCTCAGGGTCATGAAGTCAAGCCCAGAGCTCAGGCTCCAGACTTGGCAGGAAGTCTACTTGAGATTCTTTCTCTCTCTCCCTCTGTCCCGCCCCACAACACCACACATTCTCTCTCTAAAATAAACCTTAAAAAACAAAACTGTTTGCTTTAAGCATTATCGGGAAATCTACTGAAATGACTTCTATATTTCCCGCCACCTGACACTGCTCAAGCTATTCTTGATCCCCCAACTCTACTTTGTGAACTATATTTAGGGTATTATACTGTAATACAGCAATTCCTTTAGAAGTAAGAGGGATTCTGCTGTTTACCTGTTTAAGTAATTCTAGACTACCAGTTCTTTTTAATTTAAATATCTGTGGGTCTTCCCCCTCTTTTCTCCTCATTATTATCAAGGCACCATCCTCTCAGAGTCCTCCCTCCTCCAACTCTTTCTCCACTAATTGTTCCTTCTATGTTTTCAAAGTAAAAAAATTAAGTTTGGAAAAACTGCAGTAAAAATTTTTTAAAGTAATTCTCTAACAGCGGAGTGTATCAAAATGACTCAGAAGGTATTTTTATTTCCAGGTTCCAGAATAAGAGAACTCTGAGAACTAAGGCAGTTATGTCTTATTGCATCAATCATGTTGTTGGTTACTTGCAGCAATTCAGTGACATGGTTCAATAAATAAGAGGGTGATAGATAGAAACACATTTTTAAACACAAAAAAGTATTTTAATTTTTCTCTATATGCTCCTTTATTTGTATCTTCAAAAGCTCTGGTCCATTTTTTATGGAAAAATGTGTTAAATACTCTTCTTTCACTGAAATTCTTGAAACACCATTAATAAGTCAAAGTACAACAAATATTTAATTTACCTGTAGACCAGATCTTTAGCATCTTATCCCAGGAGCCACTGCAAAACTAAAAAGAGATACGTAAGAGAAAGAGAATATGTAATATAATCTACCATATTATTTGCTTTGTTTTTTCTATAACTTAAAACCTTTACTTTGTTCTGAAATCCTTTACTACTATGGTATCATCTGCATGGCTTCCTAGTCTCTTAGAAGTTGTAGCCTCAATCTCATGGCAACTGAAGGAGCTGCTATTCTTTTTTTTTTTTTTAAGATTTTATTCATTTATTTGACAGACAAAGAGACAGCCAGTGAGAGAGAGAACACAAGCACGGGGAGTGGGAGAGGAAGAAGCAGGCTCCCAGCAGAGCAGGGAGCCTGATGTGGGGCTCGATCCCAGGACCCCGGGATCATGCCCTGAGCCGAAGGCAGACGCCTAACAACTGAGCCACCCAGGCACCCCAGGAGCTGCTATTCTTATACAGCCCTGTGCCCTGGCTATGGTTGCTTAGATTGAGGTGGGCAACTGGTCTACACCTGTGCACACAGGTCCCTTCTGCCTTCAGGACCTTTTTTTTTAAAACTTGTGTTCCAGAGAGTTGAAGTTAATCTTTTTCAGGGACTGATGGTATAAGATGTAAAACTTATGAATACTGAACATCAGGTTTTACTGCCATGTGGAAAAAAACAGTTTGAGGTGAAAGAGAATAAAATCAGCTTAGGGAGATGAGTGAGGGGAGGTGTGTTGGCCACATTCAAGCTCAACTCCTTCAGTTCTTGAAACACAAAGCTGGTGATATGACTGTTCACTCCTTCCTGGATCTCACAGTCTTTTAAGCTGAAAAAAGTTCAAGATGAGTTTCTGTCTCTTATGGCCAAAAGATAGGGTATGATTAATTCATTTAAGTTTTGACTTGACAACAGGTAAACATTATTTATGGCTCAATATGAATAATCATAAATCTTTATGTCTGAATGCATGAAATGTCCTCTGTTATGCTAACTGGCAAAGAAATGCTAAAGAAACACCCTTAAATCCAGAATTTTCAATGTGCTTTAGGGAACTTTCAAATGGCAAGAGAATTTGTAACCCCTCATAAGTCAATACAGTGCTGCACTCAGGTTTGTTTCCTTTTAACTAACTTTGACCATATTGTCATGATAGAGTAAATCAGCAATACTAGTAAAACAACCTCTGTTAACACTAACCTTAGTGTACACTAAGGCTTACATGAGCAACTACACATTTTCAATTGATCACAGCACTACTCTGAGTAGCTCAAAGACTGAAAACGTCAATCACTATGATTAAAGAATGTTACACTGCTTGTTTACCTGATTTCACAAATTTTCTGCAGTTTATATAAAGTCTAAATCAGAGAAACCCAGACTGAGGAAGTAAACCTTTATATCTCTTATTTTAAGACTATTTACTTTGGGTTCAAAATCATATTCTTTAATTACCAACTGTTATGAAAGTAGGACAATCACAAGAAAAAAATTTTTGCACAAGAAGCTCATACTCTAATTCAACAGTACTAGTACAACTAGTACAACACACTAGCTACTTACTTTAGTTCCTGTGCTATCAACAGCTATAGAATCCACACTTCCAGCATGTCCTCTGCAGCAGTGCAGGGCTTTCACTTTGTTTCTCTCAACATTCCACTCCCATAAGAGAATCGTCTGATCCATAGAGGCACTCAGTAGTAGGCAAGACAAACTATCTGAAGAAATGAGAAGAATAAGAACAAACTAGATAAATACTTAAAATACACTGTGTTCTGAAACTGAAGAATTGAATTTTTTGTTGTTGAGAAAGACATTAGCCAGCTTTGAAAAAGAAGTAACTTATGGTATAAAAGGGTGATTCTCCAAAAATACTATAAAATAGGAGTTTAACACAGGATTAACTTGAAAGTACACTTTATCTGTTGTAAGTTAGTAAGGATTTAACTCTACCACTTACGGATTTTTTTTCTTCTTGAACACTATATTTTTGAAAGACCTCACAAAAACTGAGGCATGAGGCATTTCCTACACCAGCCCCATTCTGCCCCAGCACTGAAAGTGGCTTATTTCCAATACCCGATACAGGATTCCTTTCAGTTTAGGCAAAGAGTCCTAACCTTTTTTCACCCAGGCCACATCTTTTACAACGTCTGTATGTCCCACAATTGTCATTATTGACTTTCCTTCCAAGGACCATATTCGAGAAGTCTTATCGTAAGAACCAGTCAAGATCCTATGAAGAGAAAAAAAATCCTATGAAATACAAAAAGCAGCTTTTTCAAAACCTGAAATCAATTATATTTCTAAAGCAATGACAAAGTAAACCTTAAGGATTATACTTAAAAAAAATGTTTTTAACATGAAGACCAAGTTTTCTTTTCTTTTTTTTTTTTTTTATTTGACAGAGAGAGACAGCCAGCGAGAGAGGGAACACAAGCAGGGGGAGTGGGAGAGGAAGAAGCAGGCTCTTAGCGGAGGAGCCTGATGTGGGGCTTGATCCCAGAACACTGGGATCACGCCCTGAGCCAAAGGCAGACGCTTAATGACTACGCCACCCAGGCGCCCCTGAAGACTAAGTTTTCAAAACACACTAGAATAGATCAGAAGAGGTTACATTTGACTTTTCCTGACCTCCTAAAAATAAAAATGTAACTGAAAAACCCTAGATTTCATTTTCACTACTGCTGTAAACACTACAACTCTTAGGGAACTTGCTTGTAAAGCCTAACAGTCCTTTGTACTGAAACAGTGAAAATCTTTTAATAGAAAAACAGTAAAATAATCTAAAGTAAAAGTAAAACCAGTAAAAACATCACTTGGGTAACAACCCCAGGAAGATATTCTTTGAAAGAAGTAAGCTTGTACTATGATCCACTCTCAAGGTGCTGTTCTACAGGTAAGGCCAATGAGGGTTTGCTCTGGGCCATCCATACCTGCTCAAATCTAGTCTGCCCTTTTTAGTCCTAAAATAGCATGATGCGCATCTTCGTGGTAGTAGGCTAGGAGATCTGTGGCTATAAAAGGTTTTTTTTCCCTCTGTGAAACAGATTATGTCTTTGGTCTTATAAGCAACACACTCAAATAAAACAAATGCTCTAAGACACTTGACTTATCCAATAGACAAATGTCACTACAACACCTTGAGACAGAACAGAAACTTATTAATAGACACGTTTCTTCTTAAATAAGTTGAATGGAAGATCTTTGGCATGGTCACCGATACATATACCATGAAATCACTTTTACAAAGAACACAGAGTCAATTAGAGAAAAATATTCACATAGTACACTTAAAAAGACTGATGGAGGTGGCATAATAAAATGGATAGAAGAACATTCATACGGCAATACCATTCCTCTGCCCCTCGGACTGAACTGATCCAGTCATCATGGAACATGCATTGCTCTGGCTGAGGGGCAGTGTACTTCTCCACATATTCCAATTCCACAACCTCTTCCTAGTCACAGAGAAAAACCAGAAATCAATCAGGCGGTACAGTTTTAAAACAGAACACTGAAAATAAAGGACTCCCAGGTAATAGGTCTCCTTCATATCAGTCCCCTCCATAACTCAGAAAATTTGGAGCCATGCAAAAGGTGAAAAACTTTATCTGACCTAAAAGTAGTATTAAGAAACATTAATGACCTTGGAAAATTTATGCCAAAAGTGAGAGGGGGGGTAGAGAAGAATATAAGAAACTTTAAAAAATAAAATCATAAAAGCATATGTTTAATGAGGATGAAGAAAAAGTTCTGGATATGAACAGTAGTGATGCATGCATAACATTGTAAATGTACTTAATACCACTGAATTATGATAAATTGTAGTACATTTTATCACAGTTTTAAACCTGCCTAAAAGTATAAAAGCAATTATAAATTATATTTTAAATTATAAAAGCAATTAAGGGAACTTTAAAAATTAGAGGAAGGGGGAACCACTATAAACCACAATAATAACCCAGAAGTTTTTATATTTGCACAATTTGTACACCTTTATTAGTAGTAAACATATATTTGCTATTCCCTTTCTTGACAATTCTTCCACAAATACAAAAAGTTCCTTCCCATATTCGGTCATCTGCATTTCTTAACACACCTTCAGAAGAGGGGATTTCAAAATTGAATACACAAAAACTGAAGTTCAAATTTCTAGAAAAAAAAACAATAATAAAAAAAAAAAATCTTGGTGGCCAAGGATACAGGTGATTCTAAAAGTTTTCCACATTATCTGAAAACACCCAACATAAAATAGAGCAGGTAAACATTTGAACTTACTGATGAGATGTTCTCCAGTTCCATGTGTTTGAGCAAGGGCATTCGCAGAAACTGGCCCTTGATAAGGAAATCGAACTCCACATGTTTGTGGAACTCTAAAGAAAATGCATAATAAAATGATCACTCTTAGAACCTGAAGTAAGATCGGCAGAGGTGTATGAGAAACCCCAAAACAAACAGGTACCTATTATCCCAGTGTGGCCTCTGAGTTTCTCCAGAATTTCTCCATGGCATAATCAGGCAACATATTCCAGTACACTATGTGATTTTTAAGAACTTCTTCTGTTGGTATAATTTTTTACTGTGTTGTCGGTATAATTATCTCTATTTAAACAAACTTTTTATTCTATGGATAATTCCAAATATATATAAAAGTAGAAGAAACATTATGAATCCCCATCCCATATTATAACAACTACCAACTCATGGGCAATCATCTGTACACCTCACTCCACTCCTCTGCTGGTTTATTTTAAATCAAACCCGAGAAATGCTATCACTTTATCTGTAAATGCTTTAGTCTTATTTCTAAATATGAGGACTTAAAAAAAATAGTGGCGATGTTAAAAAATTTAATCATTATTCCTTTTAATATCAAATAGCCAATATTCATGTTTTCTTGTTTTATAAATGTCTTTTTACGGTGAGTTTTTTAGAATTAGATCCAAAGTCCACATATTACATTTTACTAATGCGTCTTATTTAATCTTTAACAGTTCCCCCTCCTCCTTTCTCTCCCTTGCCATTTATTTGCAAAAGAAACTGGGTCATCTGTCTTCTAAATATTTCTTACATTCTGGATTTGATTACATCTCCACGGTGTCCTTTAACATGTTTCCTCTACCACCTACGTGTTCTGTACACTAAGCATACATAAACACTGATTAGATTTCAGGTTTGTTTGGGTTTTTTTTTGGTAAGAATATTTACACACAGTATTATGTGTTTCCTATTGCATCACATCAGAAAGTGCATTATCTTGCTATATCTCCTTCTGTGATGTGAAAATCTATATCTGGGCTCTGAAGATGTCAGTCTTATCCCATCCATCATAATATTCTGTCAGCCTTTTAATTAATTAATAGTTTTATCAGCTACTGATAATCACTACTTAAACCCATTATTTCCCTTGGAGTTACAAAAATGCTAAAAATTCTTATTCTTTCAGCATTTATTAGCTAGGATACTCCTGAAAGAACTCTCCCATTGGATTATTCGGATTGTTACTTTTTAAAAATCTGAAATCTGAATCATTTGCATCTTCAACTCAAGAGCAATGACTTTATTATTTAATTTATAAAAAAAGGAACCAATATTTATTCCACAAATTTAGAAAAATATGTAACTGGGCAACAACAAATATCCATATACTGGCAATGCAAAGCATCTATTTCAAGAATAATTCTTTTCTTTTCTTCTTTTTTTTTTAAGAGAGAAAGAGTGNGAGTAGGCGGGGAGAGGGAGATAGAGAATCCCAAGCAGGTTCCACACACAGCAAGGAGCCCAATGTGGGGCTCAATCTCACAACCTTGAGATCATGACCCTAGCTGAAATCAGGAATCGGAGGCTTAACCGACTGAGCCACCCAGGCACCTCTATTATGAGAGTAATTCTTATTTCTAGTTCAGAGACTTTTTTTACAAGTAACTATGTATCAAAATATACGTCAAAAGATGAAGTAAAGACATGGGAAATGCTATGTGAATATCTCTGAATGAAGAACAATAGCTTGCTAGTAATGAAAAAATTGCTGACCCTGCCACATGCCCCACAAAAAAAAAAAAAAAAACCTTGTTCAAAAACATCTCAGGGGTGCCTGGCTGGTTCAGTTGGAAGACCATGAGATTCTTGTTCTCAGGGTCATGAATTCAAGTCCCACATTGGGTGTAGAGATTACTAAAAAAAAAGAAAAAACAAAGCATCATCTCAAACTTAACAAAAAAATTGGGATTATGTGAAGATGGAGAAGGGGAAAATATCAGGCACTAGTTCATTAACTCTCACCTCTCCATTTCTCCAACTAGGGTAGAATCAAAAGAACTCTGAAGCATCAGAAACATCTGTTTAAAAATATGCTTGCTCTAGGGCACCTGGGTGGCTCAGTAGGTTAAGCACCTGTCTTTGGTTCAGGTCGTCCCAGGATCGAGCCCTGCATTAGGTTCCCCCCTCAGCAGGGAGTCTGCTTCTCCCTCTGCCTCTCACCCCACTTGTTTTCTCCCTCCCTTTCTCTAATAAATAAATAAAATCTTAAAAAAAAAAATAAAACAAAAACTTGTCAATGACATCACCATTTGGAAGCAAGCATATTTTTATTTTTATTTTTTAATTTTTTTTAAAATTTATTTGAAGAGAGAGAGACAGCCAGCGAAAGAGGGAACAGAAGCAGGGGGAGTGGGAGAGGAAGAAGCAGGCTCATAGCGGAGGAGCCTGATGTGGGGCTCGATCTCATAACGCCGGGATCACGCCCTGAGTCGAAGGCAGACACTTAACGACTGTGCCACCCAGGCACCCTATTTTTTTAAAGTCTATTTTATTTTATTTTTTAAAGATTTTATTTATGTATTTGACGAGAGCTTGAGAGACAGAGAGAGGGAGAGAGAGAGCATGCACAAGCAGGGGAGTGGGAGACACAGGCTCCCTGCTGAGCAGGGCGCAGGAGGTGGGACTAGATTCCAGGATTCTGGGATCCTGACCTGAGCCAAAGGCAGACATTTAACCAACTGAGCCACCCAGTTTTGTTTTGTTTTTAAACAAGTTTTGTTTTTAAAAGATCACGCTTTATGTTATTCTCAATTTTTCTGTTTAAATCTTCTATTTTATGAACAGTTTCATTAATTTTTAAAAAATGTTTTATTACAGAAAATGTCAAGCATAAGCAAAAGTGGAGAATAATATAATAAACCTTCATATACCTCTCACCCAATTTCAACAATTATCAACTCATGGCCAATATTGTTTCATCAATATTTTTGCATACTTTCTTCATATTAATTTTATGGGCTAATAATGTATTTTCATACAACAGCATATGTTTAATATTTATATCTTTTAAATGTTTTACTTGCTACCCTTTATAAACCTTTATCCATTTATTTTTCAATGAATTTTAAATACTTAAAAAAATACCAGTATTAATACTGGCATCTATTATTACACAAAATACTCAAATAGTGACATTCTCATTTTGTTAGAAGCGTAGCAAGTAAGACCCAAGCACCTAGATGCTTGTTCTATGCCTATCCATACCAGCCCTCCCTAGCACAATCACAATGTCATAACTATGACACTAAAATATTATTCCTAAATCTCAACCACCTTATCTCCATATTGCCTTAAAAGCAGATTAAACTGAAATAATTTTTTCTGAAAACTTCTATTTCAAAGCACTTAAAAAAGTATCATGCAGCAGGAAAACCCGTGTTACAGTTTATAAATTTTACCATTACAAAATGCATACAGTATCATAAAATAAGGCCAAAAAAGGGGGAAATAAAATAAAAATGTGATTTTTTTAGTGTAGTTAGTGGCACTGCACCCTCTCCTAACTTCTCAAAGCCTTTATTACTCACCATTTTTGGCCTCCAGCAATTTATTAATGATGTTACTAAGGTCAGCAATTTCAGAGGCTGCAGGAATTGAGAAGGGAACATCATCTACCGCATATCTGTAAAAAGGAAATGATACGTCTAAGTCAAGTCTACAGATATTTTAACAAATGTGCATTTATTCATTCAACAAGTATTTACTGGAGATCTAATACATGCCAGACATTTTGCTACATGGGATTAACAAAAATGAATTAGGACATGATCTCTGTTCTTAGAAAGGGTCAGAGTCTAGTAATCAAAATACAATAAAAGTATATAAGAATAATGTCATAAGTGATATACAGAATGGGAGAACAAAGAAGCTACAGATCATTTCAACCAAAGGATAGAAAAAGGGGGTATAAAAGAAAGCACAAGAAAGATCACTCTTAAGTTACATCTGGAAAGTGACTTTGTCAGGTAACAGGGGTCGTCAGAAAGAAAGGGTGCAGAAAAGCAGGAAGAGCAGAAACCAATTGCTAAGAACTGCCCACTCAGCCTATTCCACAAAGTGTGATTTTGCTCTAGACAATGACCAAAGGTAAGGTTAAGGAGATGTGCACAGAGTGGTTATACTTTTTTTTTTTGTAGTAACAACTTTCTTGAGATATAATTCACATACAACAGAATTCACACTTTAAAGTGTCCAATACTGGGGCGCCTGAGTGGCTCAGTCGGTTAAGCATCTGCCTTTGGCTCAGGTCATGATCCCAGGGTCCTAGTATCGAGCCCCACATTGGGCCCCCTGCTCAACGGAAAGCCTGCTTCTCCCTGTCCCTCTGCTGCTCCCCTTGCTTGTGCTCTCTCTCTGTCAAATAAATAAATAAAATCTTACAATAAAAAAATAAAAAATAAATAAAGTGTCCAATATTTGCAAAATACCGTCACTATAGTTTTAGAACATTTTTCACCACCCTTTAGCTATTACCCCCTAATCCTTCCAACCCCAGGCCTTGACAACCACTAACCTACTTTCTGTCTCAGTGGATTTGTCTGTTCTGGACATTTCATACAAATGTAATGTATTTTTATTTTAAATAAGCATAAAGCCTGATTTAAAGCCGTAGATGTGGGGAATGGAAGTGTCAAAAGATGTTAAGGTAGAATCCAGGGGCTCATCAAGACATGATACAATAAATCTCTTTTTGCCACAGTGACGTAGGGAGGGGGCTTCAGATCTTGTTAAAATGTAGATTCCCGATGAGTAGGTCCGAGGTACAGTCTGAGATTCTGCTCTTCCTGATAAGCTCGCAAGTGATACTGATGCTGCTGATCTTCAAACCACACTTTTGAGTAGTAAGGTAACAGTTATATTTATATGTATCACACCTTAAAAAAAAAGTAAGCAATAATTTAGGTTCTCCAAAAGGTAACAAAGCCTAGAATTAAAGTTTTAGGTTTTTCCAGGGGTGCTTGGGTGGCTCATTTGGTTGAGCGTTTGACTCTTGGTTTTGGCTCAAGCCATGATCTCATGGGTGGTGAGACAGAACGCTGCTTTGGGCTCAACGCTCAGTGGGGAGTCTCCTCGGAATTCTCTATCTCTCTCCCTCTGCCTCTCCCCCCACTTGCACATAGGTGCTCTCTCTCTCCAAAATAAATAAATTAAAAAAAAAAAAAAAAACACTCCAAAAAGTTTTTGGTTTTTCCTTTTGCTTACTATTTGGTCAGTAGAATAAGGGGGAGAAAGTAGCATAATTCAAACACATGTAAATGTAAATTATATACATATATGTGAAAAAAACTAGTCCCCCCCATTCTACTCACCAGAACATATTATGTATAAGAAGCAAGAACTTAATTTTTAGGTTTTGTTACCTTTTTGAAGAATTTAAACACACAAACACACACAGAAACCTATATATAATGTTTATCCAATTATCTCAGGGGTTAAAACATAGTGGTCTATTATTTCTTAAAACTTCATGTGAATCGATTATCTCAATAAAAATTTCAATTAAAAAAAATACAGTCGTCATGCTATTGTACCACATTCCTTGAAAAGTATCTAGACCAAGTATAAATACTCATGTGCATTGATAATACAATTTATGTATCCTGTAAGCAACAATACAAGAGGAGTGAATATGATTTACCTGGTCAACTCATAAAGCTACAAAGAAATCAAAGACATAATCTTAACTGAGGTGGGAGTTTTCTAGTTTACCACTGACATTAGCTTGTTAATACAACAAATATTCATTATATATCATCAGTACGGCAAGAATTTGACAAACATTTACTGACTCAGTCAATACAAGAACTATAACACACTGTCTCTTACCATCAAAAGACTTACACTATAGCTGAAAAGACACTAAGAAAACTTAATAGTGTAATATACACCACAAGACTGAATACAATTAGGTTTCAAATGAATGCTACTGACCTAGGGACCATTAGTAAAAATGCTCATATATACATACACACACGCACATATATAACACATACATGTGTAAGCACATATATAAATACAGAGAACTGTAACTGAATTGACTTTACACTCTTTATCAAAAACCAGTTCTACCAACCCCCTGTTCGGAGCTCCACTTTCTAGCCTGGTTTAGAAAAGCCATCGTCCATCACCTACTTGAAAAGGAAATAAACATGTTTTTTCAGAAAATGTGAAACACCACTAGCAGGCAGCCTGTAAACGACTAGGTCCATCGTTCATTTTCAAAATTACGTATGTGCTTCACTCGGGAAGCAAACCTGAAGCCCTTCAGATCCCTCTACACTCGCAATTCAAATTATACACAGTCTGAGAAGCTCGGCCAAAAAAGCATCTGTGATCTCAGAGGTCGAGGTGGACGCCGGAGAAATCCCGGCAAGATATAGCTTCCAATTGAGCGGAAAACTCGCTCAAGCCGGAACAGGGGGTGAAAAAACGCGGGGAGAAATTGAGAGCAAAGATAACCGAGGCGCCACAAAGTCATACGGAAGGAATTCTTGGGAAGGATCCTAGAGAGGCGAGAGGAGGGGAAAGGAAAGAAAAGGACGCTTACTTACTTCTTATTGTCAGTGAAGAAGCGTGTCTGGAGCTGAGCCATAGTGAGGAGTACACACAAGACTTATCTACAGAAACGTAAGGGGTAAGAGTCAGACAACAGGCGCTCTGGTCTCTTAAGACTACAAAAAGAGGCAGCTCAAAATTAGCTTGCACAGATACGCGAGAAGATGCAGTCTTCCGGGCTGCAGGTTTCCTTCCTCGGGCCTCCACAGCAACGAGACAACCACGAGGTTGCTCTTACACAGAGACCCAGCCCACAAACATCAACTACCTATTACTAGATTTAGGAATCATCGATGAATGAAGCATAGTTTTAAAGGCGGAGTGTCCCTAATTTTTTTTTAACTTCTTTTAATATATTTAGGCCTGTGATCGATTATGAAGATACGGAAAGGCCCAATTCAAACTGCTTCTATCTCTTTTTAATTTTAAGAGGTTGTCTTCAGAACCGGTACTTCACAGTTCCTAGACACTACCACTCCCAGAAAGCAGCGCTTCTCAGACGCTGTAATCACTGGGAATTGTAGTCTTTTTTTGCCATGCTGCCCTCAGGATATATTATTTGCCTTAAAATTTCCCAACTCCAGCCAGATATCTATTATATTTCCTCTGCCTTCAGCTTTAATTTACTAAAGACTTCCCGGCTTTATTTTCTTACGCATACTCCCAATCATAACCTCTCTCTACTTTCGGAGTAGTAGACTACTCCGAGACTTTCGGAGGGCTTCCGCCTCTAGCTTCAGGCTTTAGATCCAGGTGAGAGTCAGGGATACGGGAAGAAAAAAAAAAAAGAAAGAAAGAATCAGAAAGGAAACGGATGACGGTGGCCGATAGTGGTCTAGTCTCGCTGTACTGCGCTGCGCGGTCTCAGAAGGATGCGCCTGCGCATTGTGCTGGTCTCCATGGCAGGGCCTCGGAGCCAAGACGAGGTTGAGTAGACTCGTTTTGAATTTTCTCCCCTCTGCTCCCGCACCTTGTGGACTTCCCTCCTCGCCCTGTAGGGCTCTCGGAAGCGGCGGAACTGGGGGAGTTGGGGGTTTGGCCGAGTGGTCCGCGCCCACGAACGGGACGCTACCTCCCAACCCCCATTTCTTGCTTCCTGCCTCCTCCTCCCGTCACCTCCTGACCAGCCTGCTCCCTGAGCAACCGCTGGCTCCCGCCCCCAGCCGCAGTCGAGACTGGTGGTGCCTTCCGCTCCCCGCCTCGGGGCCTTTTCGGGGCCCCACACGATGAGGCCCACTACCCCCCTCCCGGGGCCGCGCTGGGGGGCCTCAGGAAGGCAAACTGGAGAAGGTGGAGATAAGTGTCTGGAGGAGGATTGCTGAGCTCCAGGACACGCCACCGCCGCGGAGAAGGACCCGGACCCCTTGGGCGGTAGCGCCTAGTGTGTGGTCCTTCGCGCAGCCGAGAGCCCCGCTTTTTAGGTTTTGTGTTTTTTGTTTTGTTTTTCTCCTTACGAGCCCTTTTATATCGTTTGGTTAGAAGGGGAAAGGCGTCCTCCCCCGCATTACATTCTCCTACAATTTTTGACTTTTTTTTTTTTTTTTTTTTTGGTCTTGAAGATACCTTTAGGCCTATTCCTTACTCTAAATGGTCCGGAGAGTTCCTCTAATTGAATTTAGTTGTTTCGCTGTGGGAGGATGGATGGAGAGATACTATCTAGATCTCAAAGTCACTTTTTAAGTCGTTCGCCAAAAAAAACTGCAAGAGGGGGGCTTCAAGAGAGCAGTTTAGAATCAGGCAAAACTGGATTGCAGAATTTGTGGGCAGAGCGGTATGCGTGCAGGTGAAAACTAAAGCTTTCCTTTACGTTGTTTAAAGATGCGCTGCAATTAAGTAGGCACCTGGTATTTAAATCAACCATAGCCAATGAGAAAGTATTTAAACAATTTTAAGTGGAAAAATAATTTTTATTGGAAAGCAATGATAATGAAAGTAGGACTATTTTCAATCCATTCACCTTTCTAGAATGCGGACTCTCGAACCTGAATGTCTCAGCTATTTATTAACCGCTCTGTGCCACACTTGAGTCACTGTGAGAATTAAATGCCACATAGTAAATGTTAAATTTATCACCAGCATTGTCATTTAGATGTCAGTTTGGCTAGAAGCTTTGCCAGCGTGAACAAATAAGAGAGAATAGCCTCACGGTTACAGGAATAAAAAGAAAAACTCTGTGCTGAAGTCCTAGGAAAGGAAGGACTGGGCTTGCGAATACAACCTGTGGTCATTTAACCATGTGATTCATTGTGATGGTGAGAATTGCATGCCTTAAATAAGTTAGACCACCTGAAGCTTGAAACACTTTCTTAACTGAAGTCTTGCTATTTAACCCATATTTTCTGAATTTGGTAGACGTGGAAAGAAAATTAACAGTTTTAAACATTCTCCTTTAATCATACGTGAATTTAGAATTACAGTAGTAAAATTGCCTGAATTAGCATTCGTAGAGCCGGAAATAATCTTCAAATAATTAGGTTCTTTTTCAGATAATATTTTTACTATTGATAAGATATTATTGGTTAAAATATCTTTTAAAAATTTATAGTTAGAGGGGTGCCTGCCTGGCTTAGTGGAGCATGCAGCTCTTGATCTCTGGGTTGTAAATTCGAGCCCAACCTTGGGGGGTTGAGATTACTTAAAAATAAAATCTTAAAAATAACAAAAAAACCTATGGTTAGTTTAATAAATTCTAGCGATCATTAATTTGACGTTTACCAAAATAAGTACAATACCTGATAGTCACTCTAAGTTGATCTTAGTTTGAATTGAGAAGTATGACCAGTAAGATACAGATTCTAAATATATACTTAATGAGATAAAACTTCAATTTGGAAAGCAGAAATGTTGAATTCACTAAAGTACATTTTTCATTTGAGACCTTCCTTTAGTTAAGGAAATTATAAGTGTTCCAGAGCAACTGAACACCCACTATGATGGCTTTGGTGTTTTTTTCAGTAGTGACTTGTGTCTTACTTGGTGTTCCCTCCATGCAGTACTTAGGGTAGTACTTTTGAGTGTTTTTCTTAGAACATTAACTTCAAGCTTTTTGTTCTTGATGATTTCCTACATGATTCATTTACTGTGGTCTTCATGAAGACACATTGTTATCTGGAAAATCACAGCTTGGAAGATATGTGTCTCTATTATAGGTTTCTTTTTTTCTGCATGTAATGGCATGGTATGGTATGATCTGAAGACTGCATGGGCTTCAGGGTTCTATTTGTTTTGGAATTTTATTTCCAAATTAGTTTTGAATCTGAACTCTAATGCTATCTGTGATTTTAGGCAAGTTACCTGACAGCTTTGGTTTTCTTATCTCTAAAGCTCCAACTCAGTGAATGTGAGGATTAAGTGAAATAATCTGTATAGCTCTCAGAGAGCAAAGAGGTAAAAAGAGTATCTATTTACAGGGTAAGAAATGGATAGACCCAAGATTATAGGGAAGTTTATAGAGAGGGCAAACCTTAGATTAAGGAGACATTGTGAATACTAGCCTTAAATTTTTTTCAGTGAAAAGTTAATATAAGTTATTGTTTATATATATTTGCATACATAAAAAATTTTAATGTTGACAACACATTATAACTTTCCAAACCCATCTTTAAAAAGAAATAGTTCTAGCAAATATTTGTGAACTAGGAGTCTTGATTTAATTTTTGACACCACTGATTCATAGTAATTTTGTATATATCATAAAAGGAACCTTGTGTCATTTACCTACCTGAAAAGATGAAAGATATTTTATTTTCTAAAGTACTTTTGAGCAACATTTTTTTTAATGTTAACAAGTTATAAGATCTGGCACTGATATTGAAGAAATTTCAAGATCCTTTAAATCATAGAACACTTACAAGGGACCTAGAATTAGGAGAATCTCTAAGACTAAACTGAAAGTGACTTCATCTTTCAGGTATCCTGTTTGGGGATTTATTCTCAGGTAATTGGTTTTAACAGATACATTTTACCACACAAAAGTTTGTAGAAGAAACTCAACAAAATAACCAGATATTAAGAGAGAATTACCTCTAAAGTTTTGAACAAATAAAATTTGATGTTGAGCAAAAGCAAAACAGCAGTAGCCCGAGTATGGTCCACACAGATGCGTGACTACAGCCTGAATAGTCTTCCTTTCTGCCATGCATTCAGTATGTATAAACAATAAAAAGCCATTTTCCCCTATAAAACATGAAACTTCCAATTTAACAGTTTCTTCCTAATCTTTGGTTTTGATATAAGGTAAAATCCACCTATTTAATGTGATGTGAAATATTCTAGAAAGCAATTTGACAGTAAAATGTAATGCTTTAGTGTGTGTTCTGAACTCCAATCATTAACTGTCTACACATGTAATACTTTCTTCTTTCTTTCTGTTTTCTTTCTGTGATCCCAATACTATTTGCTTAAGAACTAACCTTGTCACACCAATTCCAGGATTTTTTACATGGTGTAATTTAGGGAGGGCGATCTTTATTCTTAAGCTACTATGGTTCCAAAAAATACTCTGTTAGTAAATATTTCATGAGGTAAATGCAATTTACCGGGGAGATCTATGTGTCAGTAGTAGTTACAGAATGTGAGTTGAAACAAAACCATAGTCCAAACACCAAATTTTAGATAAGGAAACTGATACAGAGAGGTTAAGTCACCTACTCCTGGACACATGCAGTTATCTGTAAAGTCTGTCCTAATCTTTAGCTTTCTTCAACTGAGTCAGTTGATGGTTCTACTGTACCGGGATGATAATGGCTATTTTGTAATAAAACCTGCGTAAGTAGTTTTCTTTATGTGTAAGAAAAGAAAATATACATTGAATACCTTCTCATTACAGAAAAAATGCTGCTGTGAAGACATAATTACAGCTCTCACACAAATGAAGCCACAACTATCATGATTTAGTGCCCCCTCTCCAAAGGAAGAACTTAAGTGGACAAGAGAGGGCATTTCTGGGAATAGTAGAATGCTTGAGGCCTGAATTTAAACGTGAGCTACTACCTGAAGGTAATACTTTTAATTCTAACTAATTGAAAGTAACAGCTCTATAAAAGTTAACTATTATCTATTATATATTAGTGAAAAATCAGATTACACTTTGTATATAAGTACTTCGTTCTGTTTGTGTTTCCAGTTGGAAGAAAGCATTTTATACCTAGGTACTTAATATCTTCATTCTTAAAAATTTAACTTTGACATGGTTGAAAGTTAGGAATAATAATTTCTAGCATGTACTGACATTAGATGGGAAAATTGGGTGTTTTAAGTCACCCTGCATTTGTCAGATTGAAAAGCATAATGTATATTGATGGGGGAATTAAGGAAGGAAGGAGTAATACTTTTTGCTTCATTCAAAAAGATTTTTTCCTTTGAAAAGGGTGTCTGTAACATAGGAATGTACTTTCAACTTTCAGTTCAACGATGGGCTAGCCAATAGATATGGAAACCCATTTTTCCATGTAAAAACTACTTTAAGTAGTATTTTCCCAGTGTAACCATAAAAAACTTCTTTAACCTGTAGTATAGATGCACATACTGAAAAGAAAACTTTGAGTTTTGAGTTCCCAAAAGACAGCAGAAAAAGAAATTATCTTTGAGTGGCAAAATCCCAGTCTGAACAAAGTCCTAAAGTAGGTGGTTTATGTTGGTGGTGTTCTATTAACAACATCCTCACCACCTTTGCTGGTGCAATTCCTCGGGGGCATCCATCCTATCCTCTTCATTGCAGCATAGCTCAGACCTCACTGAAGCCCTTTCAGATCTTCTGAGCTTCAAGTGTACTTGCTTTCTCACCTCCAAATTAAACTTTCCAGGGTAGCTATTCTGAACTCTTCTTAAATGAAGAAAGCTATATAAATTTAATATGTAAATTTACACAAATTTGTTAATGACTGATACTCTGTCCAGAGTTTTTTCTTTTTTAAGAGAAAATGCTTATTAACTCCAATGAAAATTTCAGCTAGGGTAAGAGAAAGTAAATAAAATGAAAAAAGATTTAAGCCAGTAGGAGTAATTTGTAAAGGGATTAGGGCAGCTATTAGGAAACTGGGAGTAAGTTTTTAGAATTCTTTCCCCTGAGCTATTTGTACTTTTCACTTCTCCTTCCCAAGCTCCACTTTTGAATCTGTTTGCAGAACGTTTTCTCAATGACTGCAGTGCCTACAAGATTAGAACTCTAGCTTTTTCAAGGGATCAGAGATGTTTAGATTGTTTGCAGGAGGGTTTTGGTGCTTTAAGGACTGCCTCTAATTGAATTTCAACCAGGAAAAGTGGAGAACAAAAATGAACAAAGAATTTCTTTTAGCATTTATAATTTGTTAACTTATAAAAAAAAAAATTTAAGGCAATGACTAATGAAGGAAGGAGGAAGTTTTTTTCTGTTACTTTGAAAGAGTTCCTATTACTGTTACTTTGAAAGAGTTCCTAAAGAGTAGGCTTTGGGATAAGTACATGTACCTTGCTCAGCCACATAGTATATTTATAATCTTGGGAAAGTTACTTAATTGCCTGAGTCTTACTTCCTTACATGTAAATTGGAACAAGTAACTGAATCACAGGGTTGTTAAAAGGATTTTATAAAATGACACATATAAAACACTTTTAGGGGTGCCTGGGTGGCTCAGTTGGTTAAACCTCCAGCTCTTGATTTCGGCTTACATCATGATCTCAGGGGCATGAGATCCAGCCTTGTGCTGTGTTCCACATTCAGCAGGGAGTCAGCTTCTCTCCCTCTCCCTCTGCCCTAAGCCCTGCTTGCACTTTCTCTCTCAAATAAACAAATAAATCTTTAAAAAAAAAAAAACAAAAAAAAACTTTTAGCATAGTGCTTTACTGTAGTGCTCAATAATATTTGATAACCTTATAACCTTGAACAGTAAGCCTCAATTTCCTTTTCTGTAAAATGGTGGTAATAGGTTCTACATCACAGAATATAGAGTGATTATTAATAATTATAGCTAGTAATTAGTATAAACATTCAATAAACATTAAATTATATAGCTATGACAAATTCATAATCTTCATCTATTTTGTCATAATAGTATTTATATTTAAAACTCAAAGAACTCTCAAAAATATTTCTTTTTCTCTTTAGGGATTTATTTATTTATTTTAGAGAGAGAGAGGGAGTGAGGGGGGCAAGGAGGAGCAGAGGGAGAGAGTCTTAAGTAGACCCCGCACTGAGCGCAGAGCCAGATGTGGGACTTGTTCTCACAACCCTGAGAACACAACGTGAGCCAAAACCAAGAATCGGAGGCTTAACCAACTGCCCTACCCAGGCGCACCTCAGAAATATTTCTTAATCTTGATGTCATCGTGTTTAGATGAATCATCATGTTTAGATGAATATTTTGTTAATTTACTTTAAAAAATTGAGTTGTATTCTTGACAGCAATTATTTCAGTTTTTTTTTTTTTTAAGATTTTATTTATTTATTCAACAGAGATAGAGACAGCCAGCGAGAGAGGGAACACAAGCAGGGGGAGTGGGAGAGGAAGAAGCAGGCTCATAGCGGAGGAGCCTGATGTGGGGCTCGATCCCATAACGCCGGGATCACGCCCTGAGCTGAAGGCAGACGCTTAACCGCTGTGCCACCCAGGCGCCCCAATTATTTCAGTTTTAATACATCCCTCAACAGTACTTTATTTTCAGTTGAATCTAACTTTGTGAGACTTTTCTTTTTGAATAGTGTTATTTTTCTACTCTGGACATTAGAAGATATACAGAAAAATCAATAGATTTACAGAAATATCAAGCAGGGGCACTTAGGTGGTGCAGTCAGTTAAGGGCCGACCCTTGGTTTCAGCTTGGGTCATGGTTTCGGGGTGGTGGAATTGAGCTCTGCCTCTGGCTCCACACTAAGCACAGAGTCTGCTTGAGATTCTCTCTTCTTGTCCCTTTTCTCTTAATTGCCTTGGCATCTTTATTGAAAAGCAATTGACTAGGGGTGCCTAATCTCTGCTTGAGATTCTCTCTCTCCCTCTGTCCCTCCCCCTGCTCACTCTCTCTCTCTCTCTCTCTCTCTCTCAAGTAAATAAATCTTGAAAGAAGAAGAAAAGCAATTGACTAAATATGTGAGGGTCTGTTTCTGGATTCTCTATTCTGTTCCACTGATGTATTTGTCTGTGTTTACACTAATACCATATTATCTTGATTATTTTAGGTTCATGTCAAGTCTCAAAATCAGGTAGTGTAAGAATTCCAATTTTGTTGTTCTTTTCCAAAGTTGTTTTGGCTATTTTAACCTTCGAACTTTTTTTTTAAGAGAGGGAGAGATGGGTGGAGGGGCAGAGGGAGAGGGAGAGAGAGAATCCCAAGTGGGATTCTTCACAGTTTTGTTTTGACCTTACTCCAATTTTGAGACTTAAAACATTATTCCTTTCAGATAATGCAGAATCCAGTATTCACTATAATATATTAGGCCAGGGTTTCTGAACCTCAGCACCACTCAAAACTTTGTGGGGGCTGCCATGAACATTCCAAAATATTTAGCAGTACCCCTTGCTTCTCCCCATTAGATTCTAGTTGCACTCACTTCTTAGTTTTGACAACCAAAAATATATACAGACATTGCCAGGTATCCCCAGGGGGCAGTGTGTGTGTGTGTGTGTGTGTGTGTGTCTGTAAAGACAAATTCACCACCAGAGCTAATCCCTGTACTAGGCCTAAGTGGCTCAAACTTTTTGGAATGTATATTTCTTTACTTTCAAAGTTTGTCAACCCAGTATATATGATGTGTATTATGTTAAGAGCTATGTGTATATAATCTCTGTATATACCAAAACATCTGTTCTAAAATTATCTAATGCTACAATAGTGCATGCCCAACTCATAAAATTAAGAACCTTTATTTGCATTAAATCTTTCGAAAATGAGAATTTCAGAAGTATTTGAAAGGGTGAAAAGCACCTGTCCCATAACAACAATCTTAATTAGTACATGAGTGTAATTAAGGATAGGGTGCGGGAACTACATAATGGTAATTTCTGTTTTGCTTTGAATGTATTCTGGTGCCTTGGCAAGTCATTTAACAAAAATGTTTATTTTCTAAATCTATAGAATGGAAATGATTTAACCTGAATTGTATGGGGTAACACGGTAGGGGAAATATGATATTTATTTAAGACAAACATTCCATTAAAATATTAAGTGTTTTAATCATATACTTAAATTTTTTTCAGCTATTAAATAATAGAAGAAAATGGAATTGAATATACCAGCATGGAACAATCTAATGATTCACTAAGAGTCAACCATAATGATTCCGAAGAATCAAAAACAGATTCTCAGGTATATGAGGTAGGAATTCAGCTGGGAACTTTTTTCCATTCCATTTAACGACTTTTTTTTTTTTAAAAGATTTTATTTATTTATTTGAGAAAGAAAGAGCATAAGCAGGGGGAGTGGCAGGCAGAAGGAGAGGTTCCCTGTTGAGCAGGGAACCCGATGTGGGACTTAATCCTAGGACCCTGGGAGCATAATCTGGACGCTTAACTGACTGAGCCACCTAGGTGCCCCCATTTAATAACTTTTTAACGTATAAGAAATAGTATTATATTTAATGTATCCAAGACTGTTTAAATTTATCCATAATTCTATCATATATTTAATGTTATAATATAGAGCTTTACTTAAAAGCTCTATGTTATAAAACTTCTATATTCATAAAAATCTATATATAAAGAAAAATCTGTATTTTGAATTACATATCATGATTTCAGGTTGTGTTCCCATGGACAACTTTATTTCAATAAAATTGAAATAATATATAAAAATCAACAATTTAACTTAAGAACTGCTTTATGTCTCTATCAGTCTGTGTGAACTGACAACTCTTGTTAAAATGAAGTGAATAATTAACTGAAAATAGAATCTTTCCATTTTTATTATAGTATACTATTTATTTTATTTTAAATTCCAGTATAGTTAACATATTATGTTAGTTTCAGGTGTATAATATATTGATTCAGCAGTTTCATACATCACCCAGTGCTCATCACAAGTGCACTCCTGGGGTGCCTGAGTGACTCAGTCTAAGGTTAGGCATCTGACTATTGATCTCAGCTCAGGTCTTGATCTCAGTTTTTAGTTTGGGCCCTGCCCTGTGCATGGAACCCGCTTTAAAAAATTGTAAAAACAAAACAAAAAACAACAAAAACCAAAAACAAGTGCATTCCTTAATCCCCATCTCCTATTTAACCCATCCACCCATGCCCTGCACGCCCCCCCCCCACTCTTGTAACCATCAGTATGTTCTCTATTACTAAGAGTCTGTTTCTTGGTTTCTTTCTTTCTCTTTTTCCCTTTGCTCATTTGTTTTGTTTCTTAAATTCCACATATGAGTGAAATCATATGGTATCTCTCTTTCTCTGACTGACTTACTTCACTTAGCATTATACTTTTTAGCTCCATCCATGTTGTTGCAAATGGCTGAATAATATTCCATTGTGTCTTATACCACATCTTCTTTATCCATTCATTAATTAATGGATACTTGGGCTGTTTCCATGATTTCCCTGTTGTAAATAATACTGCTATAAACATAGGGGTTCATGTATCCCTTTGAATTAGTGTTTTTGTATTTTTGGGTAAATACCCAGTAGTGTGATTACTGGATCATAGGGTAGTTCTATTTTTAATTTTTTGAGGAACCTCTGTACTGTTTCCCACAGTGGCTGATAAGCATTCTATTTTTTTTTTAATTGTAACACTGTGGGCACTGGGCTGGTTCAGTTGGTAGAGCGTGCTACCCTGATCTTGGGGTTGTGAGTTCGAGCCCCATGTGGGGTGTAGAGAATACTTAAAAATAAAATCTTTTGAGGGGGTAAAGATGGCAGAGGAGTAGGGGACCCCATTTCAGCCAGTCCCCTGAATTTAACTGGATAGCTACCAAACCATTCTGAACACCCACAAAATCAGCCTGAGATGTAAGAATGTATATCTGGATATCTACAAGCAGAAAAATGCCACCTGTCACGAGGTAGGAAGGGCAGAGTTGTGAATCTGTGGGCAGATATCAGAAGATAAGCAGAAGGGGGAGGGAGCTGCCATAAGCTGGCACCTGGAAAGTGATATAACACTGGAGCGCAAAAGTGTCCTGTGCTGGATTAGGCAAAAACTCGCAGAGCGGTAGCAGCTGGGAAAGTGCTTTAGAGCAGCACTCAGGCAGGATCCAGGAGCTGTGGGTGCACATGCATGAACCGGGACTGCTCGTGGTTTTAGAAGCACAAAGGGCAGAGACAAGCCCTGGGGCCCCAGGGTCCACCACTGAGAAAGTCGCTGTGGGAGCGCACTGCTGGAGAGAGGCTGTGGTTTTCAGCGGCACATACAGAAACAGAGACTGTGTGTTCTGGAGGGTTCAGAGAAGAGCAGACTGAGATTTCTCTGCTCTGGGACAGAGGTCTGGGTGTGGCCATTTTTGCTCTGACCCTCAGAAGAGGCACAGAAAGCTGCCAGAGAACAAAGGCTCAAAAAACCGGTTTCCATGGAGTGCAGCCCCCCTGATGGGGCAGGACATCTCTGCCCAATCAGGGTTGCCCGAAAAACAGTGCGGCAGGCCCTTCCCCAAGAAGACAGACTGGAAGAACAAGGGGACGTAATCCTGGGGCCCCCATAAAACTGTAAAACCCCAACATCAGGGGAAAATAGTATATTAAGCTCCAGGCGTTGCCTCACAGCTTGTGTACTTTTCAGATATAGCTCTCCTTTTCTTTTTATTCTTTCTCTCATGCTTTTTCTCTGTTTTTTCTTTTAACTTTTTCCTCATTTCAACCAAATGTTTAATATATCAACTTAAAATTCATAGTAGCTTTTTAACTTATACTTTTTTACTTGTACTTTGTACTTTTTCACACCTGTATTTTTTTATATAGATATATGCTTTAGTGTAGTCCTTTTTTCCCTGTAATTTTGGGAAGTAGTGCCCTCTAGAAAACAACAAAATACACCCAGGTAGAACTGAAACACCCTACTTTGTCCACACTGAGGGGTTATACCCACCTTCCCCTCACACCTGCCTTTTTAAAATTTTAATTTTTAAACATTTTTTAATTCTATAAATTTTATTCTTGGGTTTCATTTTGGCTTTGTTTTTTTGGTGGTGGCTTCTGACTGATCCAGATTTTCCTAGGGTGCATCTTGCTTGGGTCGTGGTTGAATTTTGGACTCTGTACATTCCCTCAACCATCCCTCAACAGAATGACTATGAGGAGGAACTCCCAAGAAAGAAAAGAACCAGAGACAATGGCCTCTGCCACAGACCTAATGGATATGGATATAAGCAAGACGTCAGAGATAGACTTAAGGGTAGCAATTATGAAGTCAATAGCTAGGCTTGAGAAAACCATTAGCAACAATATGGAATCTCGAAGGGCAGAAATGAGATCTAATCAGGCCGAACTTAAAAATGCTGTGAATGAGATGCAGTCTAAACTAGATACTCTAACGGCCAAGATAAATGAGGCAGAAGAACAAATTAGTGATCTAGAAGATAAACTGATGGGAATCAAAGAGGAGTGGGATAAACAACTAGAAGCCCATGAGAACAGACTTAGAGAAATCAGTGATGCCATGAAACGTCCATTGTTAGGATTATTGGGATCCCTGAGGGAGTGGAGAGACAGAGGACTAGAAGATGTATTTAAGCAAATCATAGCTGAGAACATCCCTAATCCGGGAAGGAAACAAGCATACGTGTCCAAGAGGCAGAGAGGACCTCTCCCAAGATCAATAAAAGTAGACCAACACCCCGGCATATAATATTAAAACTTGCTCATCTTAGAGCCAAGGAAGCTATCCTGAGAGCAGCTAGGGTGAAGAGCTTTCTTATGTACAGAGGGAGGAACATCAGAATAGCGTCAGACCTGTCTACAGAGACGTGGCAAGCCAGAAAGGGCTGGCAAGACATATTCAGGGCACTAAATGAGAAAAACATGCAGCCAAGAATACTTTATCCAGCAAGGCTGTCATTCAGAACAGACGGAGAGACAAAGAGCTTCCAGGACTTGCAGAAACTGAAAGAATATGTGACCACCAAGCCAGCCCTATAAGAAATATTAAGCAGATTCTATAAAAGAAGAAAGAACCCAAGAGTAATAGAGACCAGAAATTTACGGAGACAATCTATAGAAACAGGGACTTTACAGACAATATTATGGCACTACATGCCTATCTTTCAGTAGTTACTCTCAACGTGAATGGCCTAAATGCTCCCATGAAATAACACTGGGTTCCAGATTGGATACAAAGACAGGACCCATCCATATGCTGTCTAAAAGAGACTAATTTTGAACCTAAAGACACCTCCAGATTGAAAGTGAAGGATGGAGAACCATTTATCATGCCAACAGACCTCAAAAGAAAGCTGGAGTAGCAATTCTCATATCAGACAAATTTTAAACCAAAGACTATAGTAAGAGATGTAGAGGGACACTATATCATACTTAAAGGGTCTATCCCATAAGAAAATCTAACAATTTTAAATACCTATGCCCCCAACAGGGCAGCAGCCAACTACATAAGCCAACTGTTAACTAAAATAAAAAATCATATTGATAATAATACATTAATAGTAGGAGACCTTAATACTCCACTCTCTGCAATGGACAGATCATCTAAACAGAAAATCAATAAACAAGAGCTTTGAATGACACATTGGACCAGATGGACTTTGTAGAAATATACAGAACATTCCACCCTAAAACAACAAAATACTCATTTATCTCGAACACACATGAAACTGTCTCCAGAATAGACCACATACTGGGTCACAAATCAGGTCTCAACCGATACCAAAAGATTGAGATTATTCCCTGCATGTTATCAGACCTCACTGCTTTGAAACTGGAACTCAATCACAAGAAAAAATTTGGAAGGAATTCAAACACTTGAAAGTTAAAGAGCATCCTGCTAAAGAATGATTGGGTCAACCAGGAAATTAAAGAATTTAAACAATTCATGGAAACTAATGAGAATGAAAATACATTGGTCTAAAACCTATGGGATACTGCAAAGGCGGTCCTAAGGGGGAAATACATAGCCATCCAAGCCTCTCTCAAAAAAGTAGAAAAATCCCAATTGCACAAGCTAACCTTACACCTTAAGGAACTGGAGAAAGAACAGCTAAAACCTAAACTAAGCAGGAGAAGAGAAATAATAAAGATTAGAGAAGAGATCAATGAAATAGAAACCAGAAAAGTAGTAGAACAGATCAACAAAAGTAGACACTGGTTCTTTGAAAGAATTACTAAGATCAATAAACCTCTGGCCAGACTTATCCAAAAGAAAAGAGAAAGGACCCAAATTAATGAAATCATGAATGAAAAGGAAGAGATCACGACCAGCACCAAGGAAATAGAAACAATTATTAGAAATTATTACCAGCAACTATATGCCAACAAATTAAGCAATGTGGAAGAATTGGATGCCTTCCTGGAAAGTTATAAACTACCAAGACTGAAACAGGAAGAAATAGGCAATCTATATGGACCAATAACCAGTAACAAAATTGAAGCAGTAATCAAAAACCTCCCAAAAAATAAAAGTCCAGGACCAGATGGCCTCCCAGTGGAATTCTACCAAACATTTAAAGAAGAAATAATACCTATTCTACTGAAGCCGTTTCAAAAAATAGAAACAGGAGGAAAACTTCCAAACTCATTCTATGAGGCCAGAATTACCATGATCCCAAAACCAAACAAACACCCCACCAAAAAGGACAATTACAGACCAGTATCCCTGATGAATATGGATGCCAAAATAAGAAGATCCTTGCCAATAGGAACCAAGAGTACATTAAAAGGAATTCACCAGGACCAAGTGGGATTTATTCCTGGGCTGCAACAGTGGTTCAACATTCACAAATCAAGCAACGTGATAGAGCACATTCATAAAAGATAAGAACCATATGACCCTCTCAGTTGATGCAGAAAAAGCTTTTAACAAAATACAGCATCCTTTCCTGATTAAAACTCTTCAAAATATAGGGATAGAGGAAACATATCTCAGTACTATAAAAGTGATCTATGAAAAGCCCACAGCAAATATCATTCTAAATGGGAAAAACTGAGAGCTTTTCCCTTAAGGTCAGGAACATGACAGGGATGCCCATTCTTACCACTTTTGTTTAACATAGTTCTAGAAGTCCTAGCCTCAGCAATCAGGCAACAAAAAGAAATAAAAGGCATTCAGATTGGCAAAGTAGAAGTCAAACTTACTCTCTTCACGGATGACGTGGTACTTTATGTGGAAAACGCAAAGGACTCCACCCCCAAATTACTAGAACTCATACAACAATTCAGCAACATGGCAGGATACAAAATCAATGCACAGAAATCAGTTGCATTTCTATACACTAACAATGTGACTGAAGAAAGAGAAATTAAGGAATTTATTCCATTTACAGTAGCACCAAAAGCCATAAGATACCTAGGAATAAACCTAACCAAAGAGGTAAAGGATCTATACTCTAGAAATTACAGAACATTTACAAAAGAAATTGAGGAAGACAAAGAGATGGAAAAACATTCCATGCTCATGGGTTGGAAGAATAAACATTGTGAAAATGTCTATGCTGCTCAGAGCAATCTACACTTTAAATGCAGTCCCTATCAAAATACCATCAACATTTTTCACAGAGCTGGAACAAACAATCCTAAAATTTGTATGGAACCAGAAAAGACCCCAAATCACCAGGGGATTATTGAAAAAGAAAACCAAAACTGGGGGCATCACAATGTCTGACTTCAAGCTATATTACAAAGCTGTGATCATCAAGACAGCATGGTATTGGCACAAAAACAGACACACAGTAGGGTGGAACAGAATAGAGACCCCAGAAATGGACCCTCAACTCTATGGTCAGCTAATCTTCGACAAATCAGGAAAGAATATCCAATGGAAAAAAAGATAGTCTCTTCAATAAATGGTGCTGGTAAAATTGGACAGCCACATGCAGAAGAATAAAACTGGACCATTCTCTAACACCATACACAAAGATAAACTCAAAGTGGATGAAAGACCTCAGTGTGAGACAGGAATCCATTAAAATCCTAGAGGAGAACATAGGTAGTAACCTATTCGACATTGGCCACAGCAACTTCTTTCAGGACACATCTCCAAAGGCAAGGGAAACAAAAGCAAAATTGAACTTTTGGGACTTCATTAAGATAAAAAGCTTCTGCACAGCAAAGGAAACAGTCAACAAAACTAAGAGGCAACCCACTGAATGGGAGAAGATATTTGCAAGTGACATTGCAGATAAAGGGCTGGAATCCAAGAAATTCTCAAACTCAACACCCAAGAAACAATCCAGTCAAAAAATGGTCAGAAAACATGAACAGACACTTCTCCAAAGAAGACATGCAAATGGCTAACAGACACATGAAAAAATGTTCAACATCACTAGCCATCAGGGAAATACAAGTGAAAACCACAATGAGATACCACCTTACAGTTAGAATGGCAAAAATTAACAAAACAGGAAACAACAAATGTTGGCAAGGATGTGGAGAAGGGGGAACCCTCCTACACTGTTGGTGGTAATGAAAGCTGGTGCAGCACTCTGGAAAACAGTATGGAGCTTCCTGAAGATGTTAAAAATAGAGTGACCCTACGACCCAGCAATTGCATTGCTAGGTATTTACCCCAAAGATACAGATGTCATGAAAAGAAGGTGCACATGCACCCCAATGTTCATAGTAGCAATGTCCACAATAGCCAAACTGTGGAAGGAGCTGAGATGCCCTTCGACAGATGAATGGATAAAGAAGATGTGGTACATATATACAATGCAATATTACTCAGCCTTCAGAGAGGATGAATACCCATCTTTTGCATTGACATGGCTGGAACTGGAGGGGATTATGCTAAGTGAAGTAAGTCAAGCGGAGAAAGACAATTATCATATGGTTTCACTCATATGTGGATCATAAGGAATAGCACGGAGGACCATAGGGGAAGGGAGGAAAAACTGAAGGGGGAGAAATCAGAGAGGGAGACAAACCATGAGAGACTGTGGACTTCAGGAAACAACCTCAGGGTTTCAGAAGGAAGGGAGGTGGGGGGTAAGGGGTAGCCAGGTGATGGGTATGAAGGAGGGCATGTGTTTTGATGAACACTGGGTGTTACATGCAACTAATGAATCATTAAACACTACATCCAAAACTAATCATGTACTATAGCTAACTGAACATAATAAAAATTTTTAAAAATTAAAAAATGAAATCTTAAAAAAATTTTAATTTTAAAAATACAAATTGTGACATTATATTTTACAAACACCCAAGTGCTTTTTTTTTTTTCTTTTCAAAAGCATCTAACCTGTATGGACTCCAGGGATCCTTCCTTCGGACAGAATGGTTCTCCTAGAGTTTTACCCATCACCTCTCATGAAGCAGATAAGTCACTCACATCACAGAATATACCAGGGGCCCTGACTCAGACACAGACTCTTTCTGCAGAACAGTTCCACCTAGTGGACCAAAATGAGCAACCTATTCAGTATGAACTCCAGTCACTGGGGGATTCTAATGCACAAATGGTGAGTGTCTTTTATAAATAACCAGTTTTATGCTATTTAGCAAAATGTATCAACCTTACGAGATGACCTTAATTTCTTGAAACTTTTGACGTGCATTGCTCTGAAAATACTGTTTCCTGATGTTCGTTTTTAAGTTATGTGAAGATTTTAAAGGATTTCCTTTTAGGACTACTAATAGAATGTTAAACCACTACTTCCCAGTTACTATGTCTAGGTACACTCACTTTGAGATCAGTTGGAAATGTATCATAGTCTGTAACTAGTGCCAGAGTTTACATGTAACTTATATTTATTTTTGTGTATACTGAACTCAGGGTTCATTTGACTGAACTCAAGGTTATTGCTTTATCCACCTCTCATTTGCTAATTTGCATGCCATAGGTTGGTATGCTTTCTTGAATCAAAAGAAAGCAATGGAAGTACCAGTGGTATACTGGCAATTAGACATACCTTTGCTGATGGGTAGATATATATGTGTCATGTAAATAACAATGCATATAAAGGTGAAAAGGCTGCTTTAAACTGCTGGCCGAAGTATTCATGGCCAAGTATATAGTTTGAGTAGAAGAAATGAAAGATGGTTTTGATTGAAATTAAAGAGAATTACTGAGAAAAACTTCTAAGCTTCTCTCTGATTAATAAGAATATCCTTACGTTAATAATATGAAGAATAATGTATCTCTTGTTTACCTGTTTTCCATATTTTCTACAATGGCTATTTATTAATTACATAACAAAAATTATTTTAAAAATTATAATTTCAGTTATAAATTATACCACAAGTGAGCAGCCATTTTACCTAAAATTAATCCCTCTTTTGTTTCTGGTCTAGAGCATTCTAGAGTTAATCTATGTCCTATTGTATGAAGGATTATCATTTTACACATATATATATGTATATATAAAATGTATATACACATGCTAGTTTTCTTTAAAAGCACATTAAAGCCATTTATTTGTTTGAGTCTAAAAAATGTTAGGGTTTCCATTCTCTTTGTAATTGTATTAATCTTTATTCACAAAGTGGTCATAAAGGTGATTTTACATTGTCTGGGATAGGAGGCGATACAGAGGGTTATCTGAAGCTATGAAATAGAAAACCTGTGGCATGTAGCATAGAATAAATGTGAGAAACTTAGAATATAAGAAAGTTTTTTCTTCAAAGAACCAACATTCAGAAAGTGGTGATGTTTTGGGAAACTTAGTGGAACTTCTCAGGGGTTTTGTTTGTTTTAATAGACTTTATTTTTTAGAGCAGTTTTAGGTTCAAAGCAAAACTGAATGGAAGGTACAGAGATTTCCCATAAAGCCCCTACCCCTATATATGCATGGTCTTCCCCATTTTCAACATCTTCCACCAAATGGATCTTCTTTTAAAGAAATTTTTTTTTAAATATTATTTTTTAATGTAGAAGTTACCAAGAAAGTAGTAAAGATTCTGTAGTGAGTGAATCTGCAACAGTTGAAGAGGTTTTAAAGCAAAGCAGGGATGGTATTTTGGATTTATTAGATATATTGTACAGTACACAAAGAGCCTAGTAAATATGACTACTTATTAGCCAAGGTTTTCTTTCTTTCTTTCTTTTTTCAAGGATTTCTGATCATGTTCATGGTCTGCCTCAAATAGAATGCATTGCAACAGATGACTTTTCAGAACTCTGTTTTCATAGCAAAGATAAAGATAATTAACTTTTTTTTTAAAATAGGAAAAGTAATATTATTGTCACCATTATCAAATTACAGGAACTGAAAATAGTTTTTTAGGTACCAGGCGGAATTAGCTAAGGAAAGAGAAAATGGAGGAGACTCTTCTCCACTGTACACAGGAAACATATTTTCAAAGCTAAGAGGATATTCCACAGATCATTCTTAATTATGAAATTTTCATGTGATTGAATAAATTATAAATATTTGTGTTTTATTTGGATTTAGTAGTAACCACAGCACTCTTATTTTCTAAGAATGAATGGAATATTTTTCACAACTATTTAATCTTATTTAAGGAGAAAAGAATTTATTTATTTTTTTAATAATAATATTTTTTATTATATTATGTTAGTCACCATACAGTACATCCCTGGTTTTTGATGTAAAGTTCCATGATTCATTAGTTGTGTATAGCACCCAGTGCACCATGAAATATGTGCCCTCCTTACTACCCATCACCAGCCTATCCCATTCCCCCATCCCCCTCCCCTCTGAAGCTCTCAGTTTCCCAGAGTCCATAGTCTCTCATGCTTCATTCCCCCTTCTGAATACCCCCCTTTTCTTTATCCCTTTCTTCTCCTACCGATCTTCCTACTTCTTATGTTCCATAAATGAGTGAAACCATATGATAATTTATTTCACTTACCATTAAGGGAGAAAAGAGTTTAAAACCATGTTATTACTGTTGCCTTTTAAAGTCCAGTGGTATTTTTTGTATTGTTTTTGCCTTTTTTTAGATTAAGTAACATCATCAGATAATGGGAAGCAGTACAGAGTAGTTGTTTGAATTTGCGTTTGAATTTCAACTCACCACTGTATAACCATGTGTTATCTTGCATAGTTGTGTAATCTCTTATGACATTATCCTCAGGTGTAAAATGTATATACTTCATATACATGTGACAAGGATTAAATACAGTAATGCATGTAAAGTCTTGCCACTTAGTATGCACTCAACAAATGTAAAGCAATTATCATCATCAGAGTTTACAGTTGCTTTTTCATGATGAAGGGATAAAAGGTACGGCAAGATATTTTTATCTCAAGAAACTTGGTAAACATTGGGGGAGGAAAACAATTCCTACTCTTAATTTCTGGGAAATGTTTACAGTTATACTTTAAGGCATCTACTTTGTTGAAGTTTTTTTCAAATTTAATTTTTTTCCAAATTAAAATTTTTTCAAATGACCCTCTTCAAAGTAGGACTGCAGTCTCTGTTAGGCATCAGTAATGTTTTCATGTTTACATAGCAAAAAGGTAGCCTTGGAAGGCGGTTTGGAATGATTACAAATAATTACTTGAGGGAGAACTGAGGCTAGCTGACTTTGGGTAAAATGGTAACACTGTGTCAATAAGTAGTATGTTAGGTAATAAAATTTACAGCCTGTCTGAAAAGTCTGGAAATGCAGGATAAACTTATTTTCAAATAATGTATTTGTTTTATTTTTCAACTGATAGGCTTAAAGTGTTTTTCTTCAGCTTCAGACCTTTTAGTTGACAGTTCTCTAAATTTAAGGTAATGGATTCAGTTGTTAAACCAAAGAAAAAAAGGAAATAATAAACATGATTTTTCTTATATTTTCAGGCTTTTTGGGCATTCAGTGGTATTCCTTATGGACTAAGACAGGATATATATAAATTCAGAGACATAAAAATAAATTCTGTTTAATTAGACATCTAACAAGGTACTGTTTTTAAACTAATGAAAGTGACTTAAAATATGGAACAAATGATTACCACACAAATAGTTCAAACACATAGGGATATAATACAGTAAGTAGAAAAAAATAAATATATTAAGTCCAGTCAGAGCCTTGTTCACATTACTAAGTAATAAGACCTCATACATGTGTAATGATTAAGACCATAGATGGTTAGATCATAGGACATAGGGTCAAACTGCCTGTTTTGAATCCTAGTTTTACCACTTACCAGTTCTGAAACTTTGGAAAAAAATTTTTTATGTGCTTCAGTGTTTTCATCTAAAAATGAGGGAAATAGTAGTATCTACCATACAAATAGGCATGTCTTTAATCATTTATTTAAGTACTAATTCTGTTAAGTCATTGTTGACTTACGCATTTGATTTCTCTTTTAATGCTTCCAAGATGATTGTTGCCAACCCATCAGAAAACGGACAGGTGCTGCGTGTAATTCCATCTACACAGACAGGAATGGCACAAGTGATTATACCTCAGGGGCAGCTTGTGGACGTGAATAGTCCTCAGGGTGAGTAATCATGGGATATAGGGGATTTGAGAATGTGTTAAAGAACAAATGTATATTTCAGAAAATCACCTCATGAAAGTCAGTGCTAAAATTGATATCTTTGGGTAAGATTGTGAACTGAATAATTAGAAAAAGTTTCTTAGCCCGAATAAATTTCAAGTTCATTTTTCAACTCCTGTCTAGGTTAGCTGTCTATTTCATTTTGGAATTCTATGAAGCTGGTTGACTCTTGCTTCCTCCCAAATGACCAGTGAGCATAAAATAAATTCTTCTTAATTACAATAACAGTAATAATAACAGCAACAATAACAGGAATATAGTGCTAATAGCTACTGGAGAAATTTCTACATTCGTATTTTTATCAATATTATTGTTAGCCATGTGACTCATTACTCTTTTATTTAACTATTCTTGTCATCCTTTTTGCTCTTTTCCTCTTTTCTTTTTCCTTCAGATTCAGAAAGGGGAATCATGTTCCCCATTTTTTTATTCTTTCTTAACCTATTTGATAATATTCCTGTTAGTTCTCTTCTTTGGCTTCCCTTCCTTATCCATCTATTTCAGTCTCTTTTCTAACACCATAGCTACAGTGTTTCATCATTCATTCATAGCTAATAATTTAGAGTAGATATTTTTACCTTAGTGATATAATTCTTCGCCTTTGTTAATAGTTAAAACTTAAGGAAAAAAAGTTTGCAGACAAAATGATAAACATGGTATAGAAATGAAAAAGAGTCTGAAACTAATGATGTACTATATGTTGGCTAATTGACTTTAAATAAAAATATTTTTAAAAAGAAATGAAAAAGAGTTTTATATTTTCTTATATATTATGAAACTACTAACATAATAATTTTACCACTTTTATATCCTAGCTGTTCAATATAAGCTTCAAAAATTTAATTATAAAATTTCATTAAGCAGTATTATAATTTGAAACTAAACAAGTTTATTAGGGAAATTCTCAAAACACTGTAAGATATGCTTTAGAGCATATCTTGCCTTTCCTATTTCAAATGTATGAGTTCTAGTTAGTTACATTCTCGTGGTCTTATTCAAGATATTGATGTTGCTTTGTTCTTGTTACTGCTGTTAAGATGTCTCTGAAGAGAAACCCAGTGATAGAAATTTACCAACTGTAAGAGTGGATGTTCTAGCGGATAATACCAGTAGTTATACTCTTCATCCACAAGCATCTGTCACATTGCCCAAAAAGACAGTGGCCAGGTGAGTCAGTGGGAAAGAGGAGTTCATATTTTGAAATTATCATGGAAATCTTTTTTTTTAATTATCTTATCTAAAGTGGGCTGACTATAGAAAAGATCAGAAATTCAGGAAATAGAATAAACTATCATCAAATTACCAAATATCTTTAATTATTTTAATGGCATCTTGGCACTAGGAGACTATCCTGGAAGCTGTAATGTCTAAAAGTGCTACTTTTTCTCAGCGACACTTGCCTATTAATCTGTTTTAAAAAATATTTTTATTTATTTATTTGAGAGAGAGAGAGCACAAGCAGGGGGAACGGCAGAAGGAGAGGGAGAAGCAGGCTCCCCGCTGAGCAGGGAGCCCGATGCAAGGCTCCATCCCAGGACCCTGGGATCATGACCTGAGCTGATGGCAGATGCTTAATCGACTGAGCCACCCAGGCACCCCTTGCCTGTTACCTTTTGAAGCAATTTGGAAACATCTGACACTAATATGGTTTTTAGAATAAAGAAATATCCGTTCTAGTTCCTAAAATGTTTAATGGTTCCTCATCTTTTAATGATTTAATTCCTCTGTGGTAAAGTATTTAAGTGTTTTTTGCAAGCATGTTTCAGCTTTTATTTTTGCCTTAACACTGTTTATAGTAATTTAGGCAAATACAGACATAAGTTTTGTATTATTATATTCTTTTAACTGTTTAAGATAATATTTAAAAATTAGCACAATATTTATGACATTTAGTCTTAGAGCTTGACATAATATCATGTTAACTCTTTTTTTTTTTTTTTAAGATTTTATTTATTTATTCGACAGAGATAGAGACAGCCAGCAGAGAGGGAACAGAAGCAGGGGGAGTGGGAGAGGAAGAAGCAGGCTCATAGCGGAAAAGCCTGATGTGGGGCTCGATCCCATAACGCCGGGATCACGCCCTGAGCCGAAGGCAGACGCTTAACCGCTGTGCCACCCAGGCGCCCCATATCATGTTAACTCTTAACAGGTCACTGGAAGATGTTTTATTGGCTCATTTTTTTGTTAAATGAAAAACAGTTATATAATGAGAAGACTACAAAATAAGCTTTGAAGGAGATATATAAAACACTTAAATTTGTTGAGACTGCAGGTATTTGGAAGAAGAAACTTAGGCCTTTGCTTTAGCAGTTAATAAAATAGTGATGTTTAAAGAAAATTATAATTAATACACCCACCACTTAATTATTATAATTAATTATAATTAATATACCCACTTAATTGTAATAAGTTTAATTGTAATAAGATTTGTAATTGTAATTGTAATACAATTAAGATTTTATTTATTTATTTTTTAAGTAAATGACATCCAGCTTGGGACTTGAGCTCATGACTCCAAGATCAAGAGTCGCATGCTCCACCAATTGAGCCAGCTAGGTGCCCCTATTAGTACAGTTTCTTATTGATGACCTCAATATATTGTCTGTAACACTGGCTAAGGAGATAAAACAGTTGAATGTCGTAAGTGTGTTTGTGTGTGTGCAACTTGTAATACATATTTATGTATATTCCTCCCTTGTCTCAGAATGCTTGAAGAACCCTTTCTGGCTCCTCTCCAGCCACTTTCTTCTAATACACCTATGTGGGCCTGCCGTCTTAGAAGCTGTGAGGTGAGTTAAAAATAATCCTTACCTAGATTCACTAAATTGATTATCACTGTAATGCATCCCAGTATGTCCACTTTTGAGTGCAGCTAATAGACTGTATCTGTAATACTTTGTTTATGTTTATGCTAACTCTGATCTCATTTATTCTTTTATTCCTTAGAGATTGTAAGCTCTGTTAAAGCAGTTTCATATAAATTCCTTCATGCTTCACTGTCATTTCTTCTTTTGCAGCTCTTTTCTATTTTCTTCCATGAAACTGCATTATCATGTTTTTCTACTTTTTATTTTTTGACCATTACTTCTCTTTCTTTACTTGTACTTATTTCTTTTCATATTCTCAATGGAAATTCTTTAAGTTTTGTTGTTGACCTTGTCTTATTTCTCTACATTTTATCCCTTGAAGAGCTGATCAATTTTGTTAACTTTCCCCTCTCACTTTTATAAAAATGATTTCCAAATCCATATCACTGGTTCTTTAATTATTCCCTTGCTATATATCTTTTCTGTAAATAATCTAATGATTATTTTAGCTTTTACATATTTATCTCTTTAAGTTCTTTGGTATCTATTATCATTACTGTTATAAATTATTTGCTTAATTACTTGTTCATCATTACGTAGCATTTAGACTCTACACTTTTTGAGGGAAGGGACCATGCTCCTGTACATGTAAACCATACATGATAATGACTAATTATTAAAATGCCTCATTGTTTTAAACAAATTTTCAAAATGGAAAGGAAAAACATTACTTCAGTTTTAATATTTTGTAAAAAGTTCTAATAATAAAGTCTAATGGTAACGTTGTATTGCATTGAGTAGGACGTTTTTACTATAGTTTCTTTTCTAAGTCATATATATGTAAGTCTGTATGTATGGGTAGGTAGATAGATTTTTTTCCCCTCACACTTTTTGTTACAGTTTTTCACTGGTTTCCAGAAGTAACTATTATTGTTGTTTGATGAGGGTTTTTTTTTTTTAAAAGATTTATTTACTATTTTAGAGAAAGAGAGAGAGTGTGAACAGAGTGAGGGGCAGAGGGAGGGGGGAGAGAGAATCTCAAGAAGACTCCCTGCTGAGCACAGAGCCATAATGGGGCTCAGTCCCAGGACCCTGAGATCATGACCTGAGCTGAAATCAAGAATCAGATGCTCAACCTACTGAGCCACCCAGGTGTCCCTGATGAGGGTTTTTAAAATCGTTACTATAAACTTTACAGAATGCTATGGACATTAAAGCATTAGCAATTATGTAGTCAAATCACCTTGTTTTACAACGATGTGCATTGTGTGGCTTACCTACTATCATACATCTTGTAAGAAACTAGTTAAAACTGTCCAAAGGAATGAATATCTCCATCAGTGAAGGCTTCTTTCTTCTCTCCTAAGCTGTATCAGTAGTGAAAAACAATTTTGGTTAATGGCTGAAGAAGTGTTTTCTGCATTTTGCTTCCAAAATATTGTTTAATAGGGGCACCTGGGTGGCTCAGTCTGTTGAGTGTCTGACTTCGGCTCAGGTCATGATCTCAGGGTCCTGGGATGGAGCCCTGCATTGGGCTCTCTGCTCAGCAGGGAGTCTACTTGTCCCTATTCCTCTCCCTCTGCCCCTCGCCTCCACTCATGCTCTCTCTCTCAAATAAAGTCTTTAAAATATATATAGTTTAGTAGTCCTTTTTACTTTTTGACTTTTCATTTAATTATGTTTTTCCATAAGCATTTTTTAGGTTTGACCGAAATGCACTAATTGAATAAATTTCAAAACTGTGTTAAACTTTTATTTCCTGATAGAGGCCTGGTTGTACTAATTCTGAATTTTTCCTTTCATTGACATAAAAACTCTGTTCATTTTATTTGTTAAAAAATGTTAATCGCTGGTCTTTATGTTTCTACTTTTATTTGTAGTCGATATTTCAATGAAGAAATATCTGGGCTAGAAAAATATTTGTAAGCCTAGACATTTTTATTATTTGTAGGGGAAACTGGAGATAATGTATCACTTGGCATCAGATTATCGCTTCTTATTATGGCCCAAAGTACAGCCACAACAGTATTTTGATACCTTCCTCTTATTAAATGTATTCTCACAGGGTGAAATATTTAGTCTAATAAAAAGATTCCTAGTCCCACATCTCTGCTCTTATTCCCTTTAATGGAGAAACATACATGGAGTCAGTTCTAGGTCTGTATGCATTTTAGTGAAGGTGATCACAGTTAATAGATTTTTCGCTATTGGTATAGAAAAAGCTTCTGCTTTTGTTGAGGGTTACTTACATGCTTGTGGGTAGATAATATCAATTTATTTACATGATTTATATACACCTTCCTTGTTTCAGGAAGAATGAAGACAGCTAACAAAAATACATAAAATATATTAGCAAGGTGGAAATTAAAATGGGAACTAAAGAATAAAGAAAAACAAGAGTGTAACCATAAAATGGAAGTAAGAAATGTGTATCTTAATGAACTGTATGTACACACACACACACACACATATACGTGCACACGTACACACACACTTTTCTATAATTTAAGCATCTACATTTCAAAAAGGCGAAACCCAGTTATTCTGTGTTCACTAGATAAAAGTAATTATGTTAATTTCCGTAAAATAAAACCATTAACTATTTTTGGTACTAAGTTCAGATAGGATTTTCTCTCAGAGAAGGATCTTCTTAAAAAAGAATCTTGATATAATGAGCAAATTCTTTGATATCACTTAGGAGATACCATCACAGTTTTCATAGGCTTTCAAAAAGATTCATGGCATATCAAAATTAATTTTAGCAAAGGAAGCCCCATAGGGAAACAGTACTTTATGTCTAGTTTTATGCTGATCTGTTTGGATCCAGGGGTAGAATTTTAAATATATGGAAGAATGGATACACAATGTGTTCTTCAAACTATCCTCCCTAAATATTATTTCTCTCAAGCAAGATTTTGATACTGATGGTGTGGCCATGAGTTTGACATTATATTCTCTAACAAATATTTGGAGAATATCTGTTTGATAACGCTGGTTGAAAGCAAATCAGATACACTGGTTGTAATAGATCATTGATCTGAGGGGAGAATGACATTCTCTTTTGAAAACTGATGAGTCTTTTATCTTGGACAACCACTTCATTAAATTTTTTGTACAGTGAAACATATTTGCTAATAATTTTGTTATTTAATTTCTACTACATGCAGAAAATTGGAGATTCATACCGTGGCTACTGTGTAAGTGAGACTGAATTAGAAAGTGTCCTAACATTTCATAAGCAGCAAACACAGAGTGTTTGGGGTACCCGCCAATCTCCAAGCCCAGCCAAGCCAGCTACACGCTTGATGTGGAAATCTCAGTATGTCCCATATGATGGAATCCCATTTGTCAATGCAGGTACTTTTTTAAAAAAATTATTTTAAGAGGTTCAGCAGAGCCATGATCCATTGTGAAAATGTGGTTTTCATAAAAATTTCCTATGAAAATTTTCATTTATGCAGATGACAACTGAATGTTAATTGTTGAAAATGCATATTAAACTAAAAAGAAAACTTAAATATGACCAATTATTTTATGAAATTGTATTTTAATATATTAGAATAAATAAATAATACTTCCTTAGATATTATGCTGGTAAATAGAAAATAAAAATATTAATAGAGCAATTTTATTATTCTAAATATGTGTATCTGTTGGATTTTCTTTTTTTTTATCCAGTCCAAATATTCTCTCCTCTCTTGATTTGTCTTGTGGGACAAATTTGTATTCATTTTGTATGCTTATAACTCTGGAGTTACTGTGTAGAATTTGTATGCAATCTGGAGTTATACAGAATTCCAAAATTAGGATTCTCGAGCATCAAATGTGTTACATACACTATTCTCAAATATTGGACTAGGGTTTTGTGTGTGTTTTTTAAAGATTTTATTTTTAAGTAATCTCTATACCCAGTGTGGGGCTCGAACTCACAACCCTGAGATCAAGAGTCTCATGCTCCAGGAGCCCCTAAAGTGGTGGAGTTTCAAACAATTTCCAGAGATTCACCCTAGGGCTAGTCAAACCCCAAAGAATATAAAGATAAGTGATTTATTTTAGACTGTGGAAATACTGATTCAGCTGGAAGAGTTGCAGTCTCATCCTGGACCTCTGAGGGTGAAAAAAGATATGTGGGGGAAGATGAGATAAATGTAACCTCTTCTGCCCAGGTTTCATCAGTATTCTATAAAAGATGCAACATTTTTCCCCTCCATAGTTCTAATCCCCTGTTAACTCTCCACAGGCAGCCACTACACAAATTCTTTCCAGTCTATATTTTTATACTTTACCACACATATTTGTATTTATAATAATGTATTTTATCATTTTGAATATTTTGAAATATCCATAAATAGTAAACTATGGACATTGTTATGTAAATTTTCACTCGCCCTTATTTCTTGAAATCCATCCATATTGATACTTACAGATCTTAATTTAACCAGTACGTAACATTCCAGCGTATCACCAAACGACAATTATTTTTCTACTAATGATCATTTAGGATGTTTCTGATTTTCAATATTACAAACAATGCTGTAGCCAAACCTTGACAATAAACATTTTCTGTTGAAAAGATATAGTTAATAGTGATGAAGTTAATAGTGCATGTATTAAAGTGGAATTGCTGAGTTGCAAAGTACACCCATTTCATCTTTACAAGATTATCTCAAGTTGCTCTCTAAAGTGGTTGTACAAGAGGGGCGCCTGGGTGGCACAGCGGTTAAGCGTCTGCCTTCGGCTCAGGGCGTGATCCCAGCATTGTGGGATCGAGCCCCGCATCAGGCTCTTCCACTATGAGCCTGCTTCTTCCTCTCCCACTCCCCCTGCTTGTGTTCCCTCTCTGGCTGGCTGTCTCTATCTCTGTCGAATAAATAAATAAAATCTTTAAAAAAAATAAAAATAAAAATAAAGTGGTTGTACAAGAGCCATCCAAAAACAGAAATCTTGCCATTTGCAACAACATGGATGGAACTGTGCTAAGCTAAATAAGTCAATCAGAGGAAGACAATTTTCATACGATCTCACTCATATGTGGAATTTAAGAAACAAAACAGGATCATAGGGGAAGGGAGGGAAAAATAAAACAAGACAAAATCAGAGAGGGAGACAAACCATAAGAGACTCATAATCACAGGAAACAAACTGATAAGTTGCTAGAGGGGAGGGCAGTGGAGGGATGAGGTAGCTGGGTGATGGACACTAAGGAGGGCACGTGATATAATGAGCACTGGGTGTTACATAAGACTGATGAATCACTGACCTCTACCTCTGAAACTAATAATAACTGTATGTTAATTAATTGCATTTAAATTTTTAAAAAGATCACCTAATAAAAAAATAAAAAATAAAAAAGTGGTTGTACAGGTGCAAAAATCTCTTTTCTAAAATTTTTTGGCCACATGTATTTAGAATTTTTGGAATGTAATATAATATTACAGAATACTCCCAGCAAGTGTTCTGTTGACCATATCACATAATCAAACACAGCAATATTTTATGGATAGTAACAATAAGAGGAGTAAAGATTATAAATAGCCACATAAAGTTCAGGTCAGGTTTTGCCTGGGTTCTAAAAAATTTTGTTTTCTGAACTTTTTCAATTTCGGAATTATACATGAGGAATTGACAACCTGTACTAATTTTTACTTGTTTCAGCAATGTATGAAAATTTCCCTTTCCTTCATTTACCTTATGACTTAGCATTGTCAGACTTTAAAAATCTTTATATTCTGGGGGTGCCAGAATGAGCCCCTGGGTGGCTCAGTCAGTTGAGCAGCTGCCTTCGGCTTAGGTCATGATCTCAGGGTCCTGGGATCAAGCCCCACGTTGGGCTCCCTGCTCAGCGGGGGGCCTGCTTCTCCCTCTCCCTCTGCAGCTCCCCCTACTTGTACTCTCCTGCTCTCTGTCAAATAAATAAATAAAATATTAAAAAAAAAATCTTTATATTCTGGAAATGTTCATATATATATCTGTGATATATATATATATACATATATAGACATTTATACATATATAGACATATACATATTATATATGCATATGTAGAAGTAAAGGTAATATATATAATAACATGTGTGTGTGTGTGTATAAATATGTATGTATGTATCTCTCAAAGTAAAGGTAATAATATATGAAATCCCATGACTCTCCCTATATCCACCATACAGCTTCAACAACTATTAGCATATGGTCATTCTGGTTTCATTTATATCCCTACCCACTTCTTCATTCCTCACCTCCAAGATGATTTTACAGCAAATTCCAGATGTCCAATCACTTTATCTGTAATTACAAAAGTATATATTATATACCAAAGTATATATCTCTAAAAGATAAGGACTCTTCATATATATATATATACACACACAATGACAATCACATTATCATATTTTAAATAGTAATTTTTTAATGTCATAAAATGTCCAATGTTTACATTTCTTATCTAATAATTATTTTTCCATAGGTTTGTTCAAATTCACAACCAAACAGAGTTCACAGATTACATTTGGTTTTATCTCCTAAATTTCTTTTCACCTAAAAATTTCTCTCCTCTTTTCCCCCAGGTAGTTTATCCTGTAGAGTTTTCTATATTCTGAGTTTTGTTGATTCCATCTCTGTGCTGTAGTTTAACATGTTTTTTAACAATTTCCTATATTTCCTGTGAACTGTTAGATCTAGGGGCTTGATTAAATGAAGATTTACTCTCCATTAAAGTATTTTGCAAGAATACTTCAAGGTGTGCTGTGTACTTCTTATTGCAACCTATGTGCAACACCTTTTTGTGATGTTAAAATTCATCAGTGGATTCAGTTATTTTAGAGTATTGTCAGATTTTTTATTTTTGCCAATATGAAGAGTGTGAGATAGTATTTTAGTATAGCTTGAATTTGCATTTCCACATTTACTAGTAAAATTGAACATCTTTTTATTTGTTCGTTTAATATCTTTTTTTTTCTTTCTGAATTGCCTATTCATAGTCTTTACCCATTCTTCTGTTTGGTTCTTTATTTTCAAAAATTATTTGTAGCTCTTTACATTCTGCATATTCTTCCTTATTATTATCTCTATATTAATGTTAATTCTTAAATTTATATTTAAAATTTTAAAGTTTTAAATTTTAATGTCAGATCTATCAACATTTATGATTTTTTAAATTTTATATTTGAAAAATCTGTTGTGCTCTATCTAGAATAGGATATTTTACTTGAAGCCATAAACTGTATAGTTTTCACATCCACTTATTTATATTCTATTGCTATGTAACAAATTACTCAAAACTTGATGGCTGAAAACAAACGTTTATCTCATGGTTTCTGTGAGTCAGGAATCCGAGAGCGGCTTAGTAAGGTGGTTCAGCCTCAGGTTCTGTCACAAGACTGCAGTTACGGTGAGGGTGTTGGCTGGAGCTGCAGTCATCTCACCGCTTGGCTGGGGGAGGATCTGCTTCCAAGCTCATTCATGTGGCTTATTCCTTGCCACATGGGCCTCTCCACAGAGCTGCCTCCCTGCAGACAGCTGATTTCGCCCAGAGAGACCAATCCAAGCAAGAGCAAGAGAGTACCCAGGATGGAAGTCACAGTCTTTTTATAACCTTATATCAAAAATAACATCATGTCACATCTGCCATATTCACTAGAAGTAAGTTAATAAGTGTAGCCCGTCCTCAAGGGGAAGGAATTACAGAAGGACATGAGTACTCGGAGGCAGGGATCATCGGGGGCCATCTCAGAGGCTGGTTAGTACATTACTGTAGTCCCCCCTTATCTGCAGTTTCACTTTCCAAGGTTTCAGTTGCCTGTTCTCAACCACAGTCTGGAAGCAGATGATCCTCCTTCTGACATATTGTCAGAAGGTCAGTAGTAGCCTAATGCTACATCACAATGTCTTCGTCATTCACCTCACTTCATCTCATCATATAGGCATTTTATCATCTCACATCATCACAAGAAGAAGAAGGGTGAGTACAGTACAATAAGATATTTTGAGAGAGACCCCATTCATATAACTTTTATGACAGTTTATTGTTATAATTGTTCTATTTTATAAGTTATTGCAAATCTCTTACTGTGCCTAATTTATTAATTAAACATTATCATAGGTATATCTGGATAGGAAAAAACATAGTTTATATATGGTTTAGTATTATCCATCCTTTCAGGCATTCACTGTGGGTCTTGGAACATATCCCCCGCAGATAAGGGGGGACTACTATATTCTAAAAGTACAAATAGAAATAAGGAAATAATTATAAAAGGAAATAAAACTTTACATGACAATATTTACTAACAAATGTAGCTTTTGCTAATTTCTACTTATACAGTGGTGAAATTTTATTATTAAAAACCATCTATATGTAAATATCAGTTAACATTCAGTAAATGTGGTATTTGCAAATTTCTTACCATAATGTACATTTGGTAAATATTATAATAAAATTTTAAACTTACGTGTTCGTACATCTTAGTAAGACTTACTGATGTTTTCTTTCCTTAAAGTTGTGTGATTGAAAGTGTAAATTTTGACATTGCCCCCACCAAGTTATTTTTATTCTAGTGTCCAGAACAGATGGATACTTGAATTAATATCAATAGTTGGTTTTGGCCCACAGGGAGTAGAGCCGTGGTAATGGAATGTCAGTATGGGCCAAGGAGAAAAGGTTTCCAGTTAAAAAAAATCATTGAGCAGGACAGCAGGTCTTGTCAGCTCTACAAAGCCACTTGTCCAGCCCGGTAAGCTTTATTTTATTTAATTTCCTTTTTATTAAGTATTTATTTTCTGATAGCTAATATGCACATTTTTATTAAGTCTAAACAGTGCCGATAAGTGTACAGTGCAATATAAGTTTCCTTTTACTTCTACTCCCTGTGTCCCTTTTTATTTTTATTTATTTATTTAATTAATTTATTTTTTTTATTATGTTTAGTTAGCCAGCATATAGTCATCATTAGTTTTTGATGTAGTGTTTAACGATTCATTAGTCCTATGTCCCTTTTTAAGGCAACAACACTTACCAGCTTCCTGAGTAACCCTCCAGAGATATTCTGTGTATATGCATACGTATATATCCTCCTTTACACTCATAGATGTTGAAATCTCAGTAAAACTTACTAATATTGTCTTTCCTTAAAGTTAGGTACTAATATACCTTCTTTCCTGCTGTGAATTCACATTGCTTTATTTCTATTTTGAATGCCTGTTATGGTTATTTACTGCACAACTATTTTGCTTCACACTAGTGTGAATGTAATGACATATACCACTCTATGCTTTGTTTTTTTTTGTTATTTCATTCCCAGTATATCTCAAAATTGTCTCCATATCTGCACATAAAAGGACTGGTTTCTTCTTTGCATTTATTTATTTTAAAAATTGAAATATAATGGACATATAACATTATATTCATGGTTCCTTCTTTTCAGTGGCCATAAAATATTATATTTATGGATGGATTGTCATATACTAAATTAGTCCTCTAATGATGGACATGTAGGCTCTAAAAAGTATTCTTTATTATTATATACAAAGCTGCAGTTAGTAATATTATACCTATTTATATACTTGTGCAAGTATATCAATAGAATAAATTTGTTGAAATGAAATTCCTAGGGCAAAGATTATATTATTTTAAATGTTTACAGGTATTAAAGACGATTGCTCTTTAGAGAGACTTTACCAATAATCTTTATACCATCAGTGTATGAGATCAGTTTTAGATAGACTAGGACCACAGATTGGTCATTGCTTTGGGTGAGAATGAAAAATTTGAAGGAATAAAATATTTTTGTAATGTTCTTTCTAGTATTTTTTTTAGACATTGAAAGTTTTAAATTCTCAGATAAAATTTAAAAAGATAACATAAATGTTGGTTACAGTTGATCTTTGAAACATTTTATTTCAGCATCACATATCACAAACCTGCACATTCTCAAGAAGTTTTTCAGATTAATTCAGAAGACTTTTCATGTTTAATCTGATAACAGTAACTTCAGGCAATATTTAAACCTGACTGTGAAGCAAAACTTTTAACTGCTTTTAAATATAAGCAATATAAAACTTTAGATATAACTTAGAAGAAAGATCTCTTATGTGTGAAGAGATAATTTTATTCCCTATATCATTCTGCTAGTACTTTTTGAGTATCTCTTGTGCCCAGCAGTACTTTGGGTGCCATGGGAAAGAGGGAGATTGAAAGAGGTAAAGATTTTACTTAATCATGGGAAACTTAAAATATTGTTGGGGTAGATCAGAAAACGAAAAACTGTTGGAAAACGTAATGGAATAGTATATAGTACCAGATGTGTCAATTAGCTGACTCATTAGAGAAGGCACATACCCATGCAAATGCATTAACAGGAAAGAAAGTGCAACTTAACCTGAATGCTGAAGTTTAGATTAAATTTGGGTAGATAAGGAATTAGAGGGGGGGTAGATAAGGAATTAGAGGGGAGATATTGTAGGCCAGGAAATTATATGAATAAAGATATGGTGTGATTGTATTTTTGGTATCAGAGAAGGAAGGAACATTGAGATGATAAACTTCACTGAAAAAAGCAATTTTACATTTGAAGTAATTGAAAGTAAGATTAGGTAAATAAGCTAGAATCAAATGGGATGTCTTGAATGCTGCCAAGAAATTCATACTTGATTAAGGAGCAAGTCGATTCTTCAACAGAATGTGAAGAATTATTTTAACATTAATGTATCAAGTGGATTTAAGGAATGAGGCCCAGAGGCCCAAAAGGAGGCTATTAAAGTAATCCAGGCATGAGTTCTTTGTTTCGTTTTTATGTTTAAGATCTATTTATCATTTATTTTTACAAGTAACAAAGTCCCTCCATTTTTTTCCAGCTTAATGTATATGAATATTAAAAAGTACTGATTTCATACTGCCTCCCACACTAACAGAATGGGGTAACAGGAAGTTGTGAGCTGAGAGCCGCCTCCTGACACCAAGGTGGTTTCCTCCTTACCTGGGACTTGAACTCTGGTGCTCTCATCAGTCATCCTCTTGCCGATTTCTTCTCAGTTTATGAAAATCTGAGTTTGTGAGGAGACAGGTCTGCAGAGTCCTTGGGAAGTCAGTAACTCAGATAGGGACAGGGTTAAACTGTCACTTCATGGTTTGTGTAATGGAAAACTGAAGAATTAATTCATACCATTTTCAAAGAACAAGCTCATATTCTATACAAGGATATGGAGAACCGTCAGTACGATGAAAAAATGGTTGAGTAAAGTCCTGAGTGATGATATCAGGACTCTTGTACAATAGAAAGACTTCACTGAGGGTTTTACATTTCAGAGAACTGTTCATTGCTATCCAGTATGTATCCCTTGGGGCATTCCAGTTAAGCTTAGGAAATACACTGCCCCCCAGGGAATAGATAGCTTCTTGACCTTTTAGTGGTGACTTCGGGAAATTCTGGTGCCATAAGGGTAGCCGTGTTCTCATCATCCGACCACTGTATTTCTTCTGCCTTATTATCACTGTTTGGCTGAGAACGTGTTGGCGGATCTTCTCTTCCTGAAACCACCAGAGTTCCATCATCAAGTAAATAACCCTTCACATTCTGAGGAGTGGAAGAATGACACTCTTGATGGTAAGGCTTCCGAACAGTGGCTGCCACACAGAGAACTGACAGTGCAGCACATGCTCCTTCTTCATCTTCCAGCTGCCGCAGCTGCTGCCCATCCCTCTCCTGCCAGCACCCTCCTGGAACCCCCAGGCAGGAGTTTTTTATGGCTTCCAGAATTGGGAAGAGGCAAATCCAGAAACAAAAGTTAATACCATAAATATTCAGATTTTTTTTTACTGATGTCATGATTATTGTTAATTTGCTAAATACTATGCACTGAGAAAATGGCTTATTTTTCAACATAATCCTCTGAATGCTTTCTAGCTTAATTGATTTTTCTCTATACTTTAATGCTTAAACTTCTGCTTGGTAAGTGTGATTTTCTTGACATTATAATATAATGAAAGAAATTCTTCTTTTGCTTATAAACAGGATTTACATTAAAAAGGTACAGAAGTTTCCTGAATATAGAGTTCCTACAGACCCCAAAATTGACAAGAAAATAATCAGAATGGAGCAGGAAAAAGCCTTTAACATGCTAAAGAAGAATTTGGTAGATGCTGGTGGTGTTCTTAGGTATGACATTTATATTATTATTTTATTTTTACAAATTAATCAGCTCCATTTATAAGATTTATTTCTTGTAAGAGAAATTATAATTATGTTTTCTAATTATTTCTTTAAGAATGGTTTTTATAAGGGAGATCTCTCATTAGTGATTTCCTAGGTGTTAAAATTTGCCACTGTGTAAGCCATTGAGTTTATCAACCAAATGTTCCGATAATGCCTACCAAAGAAGTACATATACCATATGAAAGTTTTTCCCGAAAATTGCAAATATGTGTTTAGCAACACATATAATTACGTATTTCATATTTTGTTTCTGATACTTCTTAGGAGCCAAACTGCAGTCACCTATATATTTTTTTTAACCCATCTTTGATTACCTATAGCAGCGAGAAATTAATTCTAAGCCCTACATTAAATTCCATTTTTATATACTTTTTGTGCTTCAGATTTTACATAAGAAGAAATATTAGCTTGCTTTCTTACTTTTCTTTATGTGTTAGTCCAGGTGAAGAATTTACAGTAATACAATGGGATTAAGTGCACAGAATATAGTTTTTGTAAAAAAGTAAACAAACAAACGAACAACTTTTGGGTATGAGCGCCTGGGTGGCTCAGTCGGTTGGGTGTCCGACTCTTGGTTTCAACTCAGGTGATGATCTTGGGGTTGTGGGATCAAGCCCTGTGCTGTGCTCCATGCTCAGTAGGGAGTCTGCTCCTCTCCCTCTGTTCATCCCCCTCCTCGTGTCCTTGCTCGCTCTCTCAAATAGATAAATAAATCTTTAAAAAAATAAATAAACAAATAAATACATAAAATAAACTTTTGGATCTATGAAAAATGAGTAACCAATAATTAGATCATTCAGTTTGGAAAACATTGCATGTAATTTTTAAATAGCCTCCATTTCATGTAGTATCAGTCATTGCAAGCACTTTGTATAAAAGTATCCATTAAAACAGTATCCTGCCAGATCATTTCATTTTCCTAGCATCTGTTTTTTTGCACTGCAATATGAAAGACCTGTATTCATCTTTTAGTTGATTGATTGTCTTGCTCATTGGGGCAATAGGAGCTGTGTGCAATAGAGGGGCTGTGGAGCAATAGAGGTTGTGTATTGAGCTCCTGTCAGAGAAGATTCTCCCACTCACCTCCGTCGTGGTAGACTCTGAATTATAGCCACCCTTTGTTTGAAGGATTATAGGTGGAACACAAGTTATAATTTGGGGACAGAATCATAGAAGAATAGGAAAATACATAGTTTAAAAGATGATAACTTTAAAAGTCTCATTATTTTGAGGTAAAATTTACTTAACATGAAACTTAAAATACCATTTTCATATATACTTAACCCCTGTACCCTCCTTAACTATAGAGCCATAGTGAAAGTCTATAAAGGTTTATAAAGATTTTTATTTAATTGGGTGTAAAGCCAACTTAGAGGAGTCAAGCAGAGGGGGCGCCTGGGTGGCTCCGTTGGTTGGCTCTCCAGCTCTTAGTTTCAGCTCAGCGTGGTGAGATGAGCCCTGAATTGGGCTCCATGCTCAGCGCAGAGTCTGCTCGAGATTCTCTGCCTCTTCCCCTCTCCCTCTGTCCCTACCCACCCCCATGCGTGCACATGCTTCCCCCGCCAATAAATAAATAAGTAAAATCTTTCTTGCAAAAATCAAGCAGAGGACATTTTAAATTTTATTTATATCTATTATTTTAAAATTTTTATCATATTTACTTAATATATAATCATATCTTTTCTTAAAAGATTATTCTTTTTCCTCATGAGTTTTAACATAAGTAACTGTGATTCTTGCCTTTGTCTGGTAATGTAATTTTAAATATTTCTTCTTGTCAGGTGGTATGTACAGTTACCTACAAAGCAAGCTCATCAGTATCATGAATTAGAAACTTCCTGCCTCCCTTTGCCACCTTCGCCTTTTCCTGTGTCTTCTCTTGAAGAAGAGGACACTGCAATTAGGGATGAGAATTGTGCATTACCCTCACGTCTACATCCTCAAGTAGCACATAAGATTCAAGAATTAGTGTCACAGGGAATAGAACAAGTATATGCAGTAAGGAAACAGCTAAGGTACAGTAAAAACAAATTGTTCTTTTACATTTTTCATTTTTGTTTGTTGGATTAAATAATAACTTTTATCATCATAGACATTTTCCAAGACATATGCTATCAGAGTGATAAGGAATGTAATTTATTAATTTTATTAAAATAATCTTATTTATGAACTGATCATTTTCTAGCAGATACTTGGCAAGCCATGAGTAATGATTCAGCTTATTCATTTGAAATATTCCATATTCAAATTTAGCAAATTGGACTATTTCTGAATTATATATAAATTAATTATACAATAAATGCCTTTACAGAAAAAAAAAGCCTTTGTAGGACTAAAGATTTTAAAACCTAGGCCAGGATACTTATTTAAGCTATTTAAAATGCAGTTAAATTGTTTTATAACAAAAGAACGTGGATAGTTCTTTGTATGATAGAAGTTTTCATGTAGCACTCTGGTCCAATGTTACTGATTCTCAGGATACAATAATCATGATCTCATTTATTCTTGCAACTCTGTAAAATTGGTATATTTGTCTCCATCCCGCACATGAGAAAACGGACACTATGAGTGGTTAAATAATTGGCTTAAGATGTAGAGGCAGAACGGAAATCTAGATCTTATTCTACAACCTGTGCTTTTTACCATGATTTCTGGTACTTAACTGGCCTTATTCCTACTGGTTATTTTGTAATCCAATCTGAACAACACAATGAGTGTTTCTTAGGATTATATCTTAATTAATATGTGATTTTTCCATGTAGCAGCTTTCTCAGACATTTTATATTTATTTTCATTGGGGCATTGTTAGAGCCAAAATTTGGTAAAGCCATACATTATTTACTAAACTTGAACCTTAAAAACAGAGGTATAATTAGCTCTGCAGCATGGTCTATAGAAGGTAATGCACAAACCATATAAATATTGGACTTTATAATTTTTTATGTATTTTTTGTATATTAATATGTTAGTGCTGCCTTCTATTTCTATATTTCTCTTTTGTCTACTTAAAGAATTCAAGCAGGTCCTATTTCATATAGTAAGTGATGCCTTTTGGCAGCAGTGTAACATGATGCTTATACAATAACCTGGGTGTAGGCCCAAGCTCTCTTACTTACTGGCTAGATGTACAACTTCGGCAAATTATTTAACTTCGGCAGCCCTCAGTTCCCTTACCTGTAAAGTGGAAATGATAGTTGCACTTACCTCACAGGATTATAGTAGGCATTAAAGGAGATCCTTGATGTGAAGTGTTAAGTACACTACCTGACATTAGCATTCAAAACATATTATGCTTAAACTGACAATAATGATTCCTATAAAAATGTCAAAATTTACTCTAGATATAGAGGTATTTAACCAATGAAAGTATTATATTGCTTTAATCTGCATGATTTCTTTGATTTAATGTACGGAAAAAATTAAAAGTGGAAAAATATAAATTATAAAGCTGTAAACCATGCTTTACAGATGTTTATGCTAAAAAAAGAACCATTTTCTCATTTGATCTGAAGTATATTACTAGACTATTTATGTTTTTATTCTATTTTATGCTCTCCGCAGAAAATTTGTAGAAAGAGAACTATTTAAACCTGATGAGGTACCTGAGAGACATAATTTGTCCTTTTTTCCAACTGTAAATGATATTAAAAATCACATCCATGAGGTACAGAAATCCTTGAGAAATGGAGATAATGTGTATAACTCAGAGATCATTCCAGCAACGGTATGATTACAATTGTAATTCTTTTGTTTTATTATAGAATCTTTCTCAACTTCTCTTACTATTTGGCCTAATGGGGTGGTTGTTATTAGGCCATATAAATAACTGTGATGAAAGAAAAAATAGTAGTTTTGGGGGTGCCTCTGTGGCACAGTCGGTTAAGCATCCAACTCTTGGTTTCAACTCAGTTCTGATATCAGGGTCATGAGCTTGAGCTCTGAGTCGGGGTCCATTCTCAGTGCACAGTCTGCTTGAGTTTCTCTCTCCCTCTTCCTGTGCCCCTACTACCCTGAGCTCTCTCACTGAAATAAATAAATCTTAAAAAAAAAAAAAAGAGGGGCTCCTGGGCGGCTCAGTCAGTTAAGCATCTGCCTTCAGGTCAGGTCATGATCCTGGGGTCCTGGAGTCAAGCCCTGTGTCAGGCTCCCTACTCAGCGGAGAGTCTGCTTCTCCTTCTCCCTCTGCCCCCACTCCTCACGTGCACTCTTACTCTCTCTCTCAAATAAATAAATAAATAAAGCCTTTTTTAAAAAAGAAGAAATAGTAGTTTCTTTTTCTTAAAATGTAAACATGAAATATGAACCCTCAGATGATGATTTGACTAAAATTTTTATTACTCTCACAAGAAGAAATATCAGTGAATTTCCAACCCTGACTATAATAACAATAGTAATCTTCATTTAAAAATCAATATATTTTATTTCTGTAAAAAGTATATCTTGTTCATCTAACAAATACTTATTGAGTATATACTATGTATACCTCCCTCTCTTTTTAAAAATAGATAGACGGGGTGCCTGGGTAGCTCAGTTGGTCAAGCATCTGACTCTTGATATCTGCTCAGGTCATGATCTCTGGGTCCTGAGATCAAGCCCCACACCCCATTGGGCTCTGCCTCAGCAGGGAATCTCCTTGAGATTCTTTCCGTCTTTGCCCCTCTCCCTGCTTGCTCCCACACACTCTCTAATAAATAAATCTTTTAAAAAATGGGCACCTGGGGGTCTCAGTCAGTTAAGCATCTGATTATTGATTTCAGTTCAGGTTATGATCTTAGAGTTGTAAAATTGAGCCCCATGTCATCCTCCATGCGGAGTGTGGGATCTGCTTGAGATTCTCTCTCCTCCCTTTGCCCCTCCGCCTGTTCATGCTTTCTCTCTCTCTCTCTAAATAGATAAAATCTTTAAATTAAAAAAAAATAAAATAGACAAGTTTCAGTAGAATAGTTCAGACTTGAATACACAAAGGGATGATGTTCATTCTATATGCCATCTATGGATATCAATTTTATCTCATACTCTAATTTCTCCCTGAATATTTGTCAGTTCTGTGAAAATTTTACTTACTCTGAAGAGAATAATATAATTATCCAAAAACTACTAATTATAGTACAGTAATTATGGCATTAAAATCTTGGTGGCAGGGCACCTGGGTGGCTCAGTCAGTTAAGTGTCCCAACTCTTGACTTTGGTTCAGGTCGTGATCTCAGGGTTGTGAGATCAAGCCCTGCCTTGGGCTCTGTGCTCAATGAGGAGCCTGCTTGGGGATTTTTTGCCTCTCATTCTCCCCCTCCCCAATGCTTGCATGTGCTCCGTCTTGCTCTCTAAAATAAATAAATAAGTCTTTCAAAAGAAATCTCAGTAGCAATACCCCTTTTTTTTTTCACTATCCGAATTATGCCTTCTTAACTAAATAGATTCAGATTTTAAGCTATGGCTACTATTCTTTTCCATCCCAAACTCTCTTAATTATTCACTATCCAAAGTTCAGGAAGTAAAGTGGATTTGCCATCTATACTTGCTATCCGAATTCTTGCTATCTGAACTTGGGAAGCTAATGTATTTGGATAGTGAAGTGTACTCATGTTTTGAGAAGTAAACAAGGGAAGAGAGTAATTACTGAATAAAACACAAATATACTATTAATAAAATATGACAGTTGTATTAATATTTTAAAACATTTTTTAATATAAATGCTTTATTGTTTTTACTGAAATAAATGTTCCCATTTCAGCTTCAATGGACTACAGATAATGGGCATATTCTCAGAGAGACTGTGACAGTTACCTTTGCAGAAGGTAGGTTATCTTGAATATCTTTAATATATAAAATCAGTGTTAAAACTGGAAGACATTGAAGATATTATCTTGTCTAATCAAATATTATGGATAAGGAAACCATGGCCCAAAGAGACAGGAGCAGCTATGTTAGGATTTGTCAAAATAATTCTAGCTGTTTAAACATATATGTTACTCCTATATACTTTCTCATATATGTTATTCATCTGTAAAAAGGGATGAGATGTTGCCTTTTGTAATGACATGGATGGACCTAGAGAGTATTATGCTAAGTAAAATAAATCAAACTTTTCATGAGAAGGACAAATACCATATGATTTCACTCATGTGGAATCTGATAAACAAAACACATGAATAAACAAAAGGCAGAATCAGGCCTTTAATCACAGAGAACAAACTGATGGTTGTCAAGAGAGGAGCAGTGGGGTAGAATGGGCAAAATGGGTGAAGGGGAGTGGGAGGTGTAGGCTCCCAGTTCTGGAATGAAGAAGTCACAGGAATAAAAGGCATAGGGCCACCTGGGTGGCTCAGTTGGTTGAGCGTCTGGCTTTTGGTTTCAGTTCAGGTCATGATATCAGGGTCATGAGATTGGGCTCCATGCTCAGTGGGGAGTCTGCTTGAAGATTCTCTCCCTCCTCCTCTCCCTCCCCTCTCAAATAAATAAATAAAACTATAAAAAAAAAAGTCACAGCATAGGGAATATAGTCCATGAAACTATAATCACAATGTTTGATGACAGATGATAGCTACACTTGTGGTGAGCATAGCATAACATATAGAGAAGTTGAATCACTGTGTTATACACCTGAAACTAATGTAACATTGTGTGTCAGCTATATTCAAACAAAAATAAAAAATAAGGGGTGCCTGGCTGGCTTAGTTGGAAGAGCATATGACTCTTGATGTTGGGTTTGTGAGTTCAAGCCCCACAGTAGGTGTAAAGATTACCAAAAATAAATAAATAAACTTAAAAAAATTCCTCTATAATCAGCTTTTATGCTTTATGATTAAAATTTTGAGGCTGATTACTAGTACAGCTTACTATAAAGCTAGGCTAATTCCGGTAGTAATAACCATAAGATACCTTGATCAGGAAACTTTGTCCATTTTATATCGTTTGCTTTTTCTCATATGCTCTTACTCCTATGTTCTCTTACTATTCCAAGCTTATTTTACCCTTTTTTTTTTTCTCTTCTGGAAATGTGTTTTCTCTGCTTCTGTCTGGTTAACTTCTCTCACTACTCAATCTATTTGGCTTTAAGTGCTCTCTTAACTTCACCCCCTATATAAAGTTAGACATTCACTCTTTTGTACTTACCTCTGCATTTAACATGGTATCCTTTTGTTTATACATCTGTATCTTTCATTATGATTTGAGCTCCTCGGGCAAGGGTTATATTTTATTCAAGTTAACATAACTAGTTCCTAGCATAATCCCTGCTACAAAGTTAACATCTAAATAAATGCTTTAGAATAAATTAATGAATAACTGTATACAGTACAATTATTTCTTTATTCTTTGGCTGTTTAACCTTTAAGAGTCAGTGTGTGTGGAGAATAACTTTCAAATTCTTTATCATTATTCATTTGTTCTGCACCTATTTTACTCATTGTGATAAATGCTGGACATAAAAAAGAATAAGTGAATTTCTTGCTTCATTGAATTTCAAATTTAGTAAGAGAAAAAGACACTAAGCAAATATATTCTAATTACTGTTATGAATAGTGCCATAAAAGAGTTGTGCAAAACTGTGTGAGAATAGTGACAGAGACATATAACTTAATCTAGGGAGTAAGGAAGTAACACTTGAGAAAGTGGCTTTCAAACTAAGAACTGAAGAATGGGTAGGAATTTGTCAATCCAAAGAATACCATGTTTGAAAGCTAAGCAAGAAAGAGCTTGTCGTGTTCAAGAAACTTAAGAAAGTTGTTGTGGTTTTAAGCGTACACAATGCTTGGAGATAAACCTGGATATGCAGAATGGGCTTAGGAGGCCCTTTGAGCTGTCCAAATGAAAGGTGATAGTGGTTTAGTCTGCAGTTAGTGGCATTTGTACTAGAATTGGACAGATTTTAAAAGTTGTTTTCAAAGGTTTTGGTTATTGATTGAATGGGTGTGGGAGGTAAAAGAATGGGAATGATCTGGGATGACTCCTGAGTTTCTACCATGAGCAACTGACTGATAGTGGCATTTACTGCGGTAGGCTACACTGGCATAAGAATAGGATTTGGAAATGGCAAGGGGAAAGAAAAAAGTTCATGAAATCAAGTTTGGAAAGCTTAGGTATCAGAGCCATTTCAGTGGAGTGGGTTGGGAAGAAGCCACATTGGGATGGTTGAAGAGCAAATGAGTGATGAATGAAGAAGTAGAGACAATGTGCTATGAAGGGAATATGGGGTTGAGGGAAGGTATTTTCAGATAGGAGAGAGCTGAAGAGAGAAATGAAGATGAAGGTTTTTCATAGCTTTGATGATGGGAAGTTGAGGAAATGTCTGATAGTTTCTCTTTAAGTAAGAGTGCTGAGAGTGAAGAAGATCTTAGGACGTGTGGCCAAGATTGGACTTTTGAAATCTTCTATAGTGTAGAGAAACCTTGTAAGGTTTTCAGGTACAGGTGAAGGTCCTGTTGAAGTTGATGATCGTGAATTGGTATTAGTAGTAGCAGCAAGTTTCTTTTTCAGTGGCATTCAGCGTCACATATGTAGGCACTGGAAGCCATTTTCATTCAGTGTTAGGATTTTACCAGGAGTTGTAACAAAGATACAAAGAAGCAAGGGAGGTTAGGGGATTTGCAAGAGAGTAACTGAAACTATAACCATAGGATTCGACTAAGCTGGATGGGGAGAGAATTTTGTTAAGAAAGAAGTTGATATATCTGAAGAGAACTGAGTAATCAATGAACTGGAGGTTCACATGAGGTTGAAGAATTGTAGTAGTTAAGCAAAGTACTTAAGCAAAATCCCTGGAAAAAATAAGGGGTTGTGATCAAAGAATGGGATGTTTGAATTAGAGATTCTTAGATGTAGAAGAGTTGAGGGCATGGCAGTAGTAGTGGGTGACTACAGCAGAGTGAAGTACAAGGACAATTAGAAATGAAGAAGCCAAAAAGTGAAATAAGTCAGACAGAGAAAGACATATACCATGTGATTTCATTTATGTGTGGAATCTGAAAACCAAAACAAATAAGCAAATGAAAAGTAGAAACAAACCCATAAATACAGAGAGCAAACTGATGGTTGCCAGAGGGGAAGAGTGGTGGGAGATGGGCAAAATGGGTGAAGGGGAGTGGGAGACACAGGCTTGCGGTTCTGGATGAACAAGTCACGGGGATAATAGGGAACATACCCAATGGTATTGTAATGCCATTGTAGGGTGGCAGATGGTAGCTACACTTGGGGTGAGCATAGCACAACATATAAACTTGTGGAGTCACTATATTGTACACCTTAACTAATGTAACATTGTGTGTCAACTATAATTTTAAAAAAGAACTAAATAGGGGCGCCTGGGTGGCTCAGTCATTAAGCATCTGCCTTTGGCCCAGGACGTGATCCCAGTATTCTGGGATCGAGCCCCGCATCAGGCTCCTCCACCAGGAGCCTGCTTCTTCCTCTCCCACTCCCCCTGCTTGTGTTCCCTCTCTCACTGGCTGTCTCTCTCTCTGTCAAATAAATAAATAAATAAATAAATAAATAAATAAATAAATAAGCCAAGAAATGTGAGAGTACTGTTTAATCTTCTCAACAGTCCTTTGAGAAAGATTCTCTTACTATCCTGATTTTACAGATGAAGAAACTGAAGTTTAAAAACCAAGTTAAGTAACACATTGAAGGTTGTAGAGAAAAGCTATCTAGTGCTTAAATCCATCCTTGTCTGACACCAGGGCCATTTTGAAAAATTACTTAGCTACAGTATGGAAACTAAACAGTTGTTGATAATTGGTTTTTGATTGATTTAAAGAGATGAATATATTTGGGTTAATACATAGAAATTACATGAGAGGGACTATATTCCCTAAGGACAATCACTTTAGCAATTGAGATGTGAAGAAAACAGATTTTTACTCTTAGTCATTTATTCCAAAATGAGTTATTGAAAGAAATATAATACTGTTATTATTGAGGACCCACTTTGTGCCAGCCATTATCCTAGGCATTAGGGCTACCAAAGATGAATTAAGTTTGGTCTTTGTAATTGACAGGCTCAATAGGTTTCACACATCCAGAGAAGTTTATATGTAGTCTAGCATGATAGCATGGAAAATGGACTAGATTAGAGTTACAAATACATAATCTTTCAAGGAAAAAAAATACTGTTTCCAACATCACATCCTAGATATACTGAATTAAAATTAATGGAGGTTGAACCTAGGAATTTATATTTTTAAAAAGTTGCTGAGTGATTCTGATTCTACCAGTTCTGGAAATAGTGGACGAAATAACATCTTAAAGTCCTTTTCAAACCTTTGAATTTATTTCCTACTCTAATTGTGATAGTAAATATTGTAATAAAATGTAGTGTCATATAACATAGAAACCATAAACATTGTTTTGATAGCTGATTTTTTTATATAATTTAGGAAATTCACCAGGGGAATCAATTAACACTAAAGTGGAAACAAATCAGACAAGGGGTTCTTTGTCTCCAGAGCCAGCCCACTTGCTTTCTTCGCTTTCCTCATTTCAGCCAAAAATATTTACACAACTACAGGTAGGTATCCAGTGAAATAGACAAAATTGAAGCCCTTCCCTTGCTTCCTTAATCTCTCTTCTTCTTCTAGGGATTTTATAGAATTATTATAGAATTACAATGATGATCACAGATGTTTTTATTATTAATTTCCTGACTTTTTTGTATCTTGATATAAGATCATTTAAACATACATTTTGAAAAAGTTGGAGTTGACCATGCATGCAATGAAGTTTAGTTGTACTACTTTTCCTTTCATTCTTATTTCTGTCCTCAATATTTGTTAGTAATTATACTCCTGTATTTTATTCCAATTATGTGTCAAAAGAATAATATATCCTATGAGAAAATTATACTTAGTAAATTTAAACATTTTGATATAACTCTTTTCGGTTTAAAAGGGTTTGCAGTTGCAACCAAGATTCACTTCTCCTGATGGATCACCGGCTCTGATATCAGTAAATAACCACCCTTCCTCCAGTCCTTCAAGACTTCTGGATTCATTAGAAAGTACTGTAATGAATAATAATTCTCTACTGCTTGGTCAAAGTCATAGTCTTCAAACAGATACATGTCTAACCCCAAACAATAGCATTATTGCCTCTACCATGGGTAGCCTTCCAGGACCAGATCAAAATCTGGCCGCAATGGACCAGCTGGTGGAAGTTGGAGATGTTGAGGATACAGAGAATATGGAAGGAAGTGTTCATCGGATTCTGCTGGGAAATGTGCACACCATCCCAATACAGATTATAGATAGCCACCCAGCTATTAGTAAGTTAAAAGCAACTTGTGATTTTATTTTTTTAAATTTTATGGACTATCATTACTGTTACACTACAAAAAAAAACAATCATTTCTACTCGGGTTTATAAAATATAAACAAATAAAACTACTAGAAAAAGGGAAAAATATCAAGAGCATAATAACTTTTAAACTTTTTAATTTTTTCTTCTCTCCATCAAAATTATTCATTCCCTAATTGCCTCAGTTTACATAGAAAATCTGTGGTGATATGAAATCAGAGGGTCATTTTAGAATGCATGAAAAAAATGAGAAACTTTTTTTCTTAAGATTGTATATTTATTTATTTATTTATTTATTTATTTGAGAGAAAGCGCACGAGCAAGGGGAAGGAGCAGAGGGAAAGGGAGAAGCAGACTCCCCACTGAACAGGGAGCCCAAAGTGGGGCTCAAACCCAGGACCCTGAGATCATGACCTGAGCCGAAGGCAGACACTTAACCAACTGAGCCTCCCAGTTGCCCCATAAAATGAGAAACTAAAAAAGGAAAACATTTAGTGTAAAGGTTACTATGGAAAAAGTGTTATGGAATGAAGTGGGCAGATATAAATGTTGAGTTATAAACTTAAATGTTGAGTTCTATGGAAATTGAAAGGGAACTAGTTAAGCCTTGGGGACTTGGGTTTAATCCAAGCCCTTGTTACCTTTACTTTGTAACAAACCTAGTCAACCTGGTGATAAATTCTAATTCCTACTTGACCTGTGTCACTCCCTTTCACATAGATTGTTTTGGACTGGGCACTTTTGTGGAGAAAGATTTGCAGTTTGCTTTGAAGAACAAAAATCTTCATAGAAATTATCCTTAGACTATACAAAGTATTTACCCTCCATTCTTAGTCATCATTCTTCTCGGTAAGGAAAAGTGTAAGATAGTTCCTTCCAGAAAAGAATCATTATCTTTTACATTTATTGGAAGAGGTACTTTTAAGAAAATTTCTCCAGAGAGCTGGATTTATTCAGAGTTGTCATTTCTGAATAAGTTTAATAGAAGAGAGGGAAAAGGAATATATGTGAATTAATCCTCAGAACTTCATGAAATAGTTGATGGTGTCCCCATTCTACAGATAGATAACTCAAGGCTCAGGGAGGTTAAGTAATTACCTAAAAGTGATAGAGTAGGGATTTAAACACAGATCTGTCTGCCTCCAAAGTTTCTTTCTATTCTAACATGCTTCCTCCCTCTATGTTGTACCAAGGGTATTTCTGAGAGCTCTAATTCAGATTGCTTTAAAGGAGACCCTCTTTGGATCTGAACTTGCATGATTTATCAAGTTAGGTCATGATCTGAGGGACTACTTCATCTGAATATGAATTCTGAGGGTCACTCAAATCCATCTTCTACTGGTTTTCTTCATGGTGTTGGCTGCCCATAAGTGACAAGCATTAGGGGTGTTCAACACACTTTCCTGAGCAAATATTGGTCCCCTTAATCTTGGTTTCCTATAGCAACTGAAAAACTGATATCCCTGAGAAAGAGAAAGATTTTATCTTAGACATCCCACCTGCCAGTTTAAGATAGTGTTGCTAGTATGCTGCATTTAGATAATTTCATCATAAGTACTTTAAAATCAGAATGGTAAGTGCATTGTGCAGTGTTTCCGATAAGCAAACATATAGCTTATACAGCTAAGTCAGAACTATCCATTAAGATGTGGCATATTTTTTTGTAAAGTACTTATGTAGTTGAGTTTCTTTAGGGAGGGAATGTTTTCCTTGATATATGGCCACATATGGAAACCATGTGGGAGTGGTAACAAATCTGTAAATTTGTAATACATATACCTGTTTGCAAAACATCATTTTCAAATAATAGGAGGCTTCCTGACTTTTATTTACACATATTTTTAAAGGCAGTTAAGTTTAAATATGAGATAGTCCTCATATTTTATCAAATTATGGACTGCTTTTTTGTCAAAGCATCTGAGAGGAGAATAACTATGGTTTTCTTAGTCTCTTCTTGTTTTCATTACCAGCAAACTGAAGGAATTTTTTTTTTAACTTCTCAACATCAAATTTTTTTATTCTTTTTCTTTTCTTTTTTATTGAAGTTTAGTTGACACACAATGTTACATTAGTTTCAGGTGTACACATCCTGAAAGAATTATTATGAATGACTATTTAAGATGTTAGAAGTACTGAGTTCTCAAATACACTGACTGTTTTTCAAAAAACTACTGTTTTTGCTTTGCTTCTAAATTCATATAATTATAAAGATCCCAGTGTTATAAGTTACATTAACCTTTAGTGTTTTTCTTTATGTTTGGTTTTAAAGTTGAAGAAAATCCAGAAGGTACCATTTCTGTGAGTCAAGTTAAGCAAGAACCCAAAGAACCAGCATTGTCTATGGAAGCAAAAAAAAAAATTGGACTGTAAGAAATTATCTGCCACATAAATTATTGAAGCTTTTCAGAATTTACAACTTGGGTAACTTCTGATGTCATAAAAAAGAAGGTGAATATTGTCAAAGTGCAGCATTGTGATGAATGGACTGACGACTAGTTCAATGAGCAACTTTGATTTAAAACTGTTATGTTTGTTGCCAAGTCCATATTTTTGGAAGCTATTTTACTGCTCTCATTTTGTATAATTCTTATGCTTTTTGATTATCTGATAAAGCCAGGATTTCAAAAGATCATCTGAATTTATTCATGACAATATAGTCTGAACACAAATAGTTACCTAACTCATCCCTTGGAAATGTCCAGTTTGGGTTCTGAAAAGACAAAAACAACAACAAAAAATAGTGTGTGAGTGTGTGTGTATGACTGTGTGTATGTGTGTTGACTTTTTTAAAAGTTATGAAAAAACTTATTTCCTCTTTAAAAAAGTTGAAGAAATCTTTACATTAGCAGACAGGTGAGAGATTATTTGTAGTCTGTCGCATTAGGAAAGATAAAACAGTAGTAGATTTGAATCATAACATGAAGCCCAGCATTCACATCTGTGGAAACTGTAGTTGCATTTTGGCTTCTTCCATTATAGTTTTTATACTTAAAACTACAAACAATAGCATACTAATGGTCATCTAATAGAAATTTAAAGTGTCTTGGTAAGTGCTCAGAATTTTAACTTGAGTTAATCAGATAAGCAACAGAAATAAATGTATATTGCATGGGTTTATATAATATTGTAGGTAAAGCACTACTTATGGATAGCAAAACGTAGAATTGAGAGAATTCAGAAAGAATAATAGAATTCCCCTGGTGTTTACAGATGATTTGGGGGACTTTTTGATATCAGCAGAGGATTTTTTTTTCCTATTTTGTATTGAATATTCAGCTCTGGTTGGAAAAGAATTTGAGTTGTATCTATTTTTCTATGCCAGAGTTCTTACTGAATTGGTGGTATTAGAATTTATAGTATTTCAAGGTAAGTATTTGTAGTTAAAAAATTAGTTCATATTTAAAACTTTAAAACAACTGATGTGATGTATATTTGCTCGTTGAGTAAGTATATTTACTCGAAATACTAAGTACTAATCACTATATTCATTGTAAGCTTCTGTTTTCTGGAGGTTGGTAAACTAGAAATGTCAATTGTAAACTGTCAAGAAATCAGCATAAAGGCTTTTTTTCACCCCAGGGACCACGTGTGGGTACATTTAAGATTTTATTTTAAAGTAATAAGGATTTCAAATGGATATTGATGTTTAATTTTCAAAGCATATGAGATATAATATGAATATTAACCTTAATATTTTACATGAATATGAGTCATTTTTGGCTTTTCTAAGTCCAGTCTCCCATTCTTGATTCACCTTAATTGTTGCAGGTACACAGCATGCATCTAAGTATAAAACATCATTATATTAGAAGTGAGTGGAACTCTAATAAAAGACCTTGCTCTTTAGATTTATACCCTATTTAATATAAATGTATTATTTATACCCCTATTTAATACAAAGTTAATATTCAATTACATATATGATTTTTAGTTAGAATAGCTAACTATTCTAAGAATTGAAAATATTTAATGTCAGCATTTTAGAGGCAGGCTGCAAAATCTGATTATGTGACTCTAAGTTAAACACAGCTCTTAGTTACCTCAAACCCAGAGTTCTCTTACTCTGTGTGTACTTAAAGGGTATAAGTCTAAATTAATAGTTTAGTATTACATTGTAGGTAATATTATTTTCATTTGTTATTTTTAGTTTTTATGGAAACTGTTTTCAAGATTCATTAATGGCAGTAGCTAATTAAATATTTTACTCATTGAACTATATTCCTTTGGAGACATTCTTTTCTTTTTTGATGTTGAGTTGTTAAGGAGAAATGCTTGTTAAGATACAAACTCCAGTGAGTTACCTACGAGGATGAGAGATGTTAGAAGATTCAGACTTTGGCACTTGATCAAGAACAAAACATGGTTAAAAAATATTTCTCTCACTTCATTCTATGTGAATGTCTCTTTCTGGTACTGGTTTTTGGTTTTTGTTTTTGTTTTTTTATGAGGACAGAAAGTTACAGTACATCCTCCTCAAAAACAAAAAGCAAAATTAAAAAAGAGCATGAAGAAAGGTTTAAGTCCCTAATTGTATACTCTTTTGGTTTTTAGGTAGAAACTGGAACTATCAATATTTTCATGTAAGTATTTCAATGAATAGCTCTTTAAACATAGTTTCTAAATTTTTAAAAATTCATTTATCCTCTAAATGCATGTTCAGTCATAATATATCAGTATTGTATTTTAAAGGTGCTTAGCATCGCTTTTTTAAAAGTATGTTTACATATTTTAAATATTCAGTTATTTTTTAAATGCACAGAGTATTAAATACAAGTGCGTAAAATTTTCAGTATCTATATTTGGCATTCTCCTAACAGCTCTACAGCAAACTTTGACATGTGCTCTTTTGTGTCATGTATTACAAGGTGTAATGTCTGTAGTAGTGAGTTGGACATTCAAAATAAGCAGTTAGAACTTCATAATTACAGCTGAGCTTTTTTCATCATTGTGGTTTTCATGTGCCAAAGCCTCTCAGTGAACTTTATAGATAAACACCACCATGGTGCGCTTTTCCCTCAATATTAATTTTCTCCATAAGCAGTTAACATGCTTAAAAGAAAAAGCTTTTATACAAAATACCTTGTCTTATCCAAGGTAAATGTTTTCTAAAAGTCACAAAAATGATAGAAAACAGATTTTGGAAGCTGGTCCTACATTAGAGTTTCTGATTTTGAGGCCCACCAGCTTGTGTTTTGTTGTTACATCCTGTCAAAATACATACTTAATCATGTGAGTATGTGAAAGATGTCATTTAATTTGTACCAGGTTTTTAAAAAAGTTTTAAAATGTGTGTATATATATTGTAACTTAATGTATAGTGTCCTTGTTATAATGTAATTTTTTTCATTAAAAATCCTATGTTATTTTTTCCTTAAGCTTGTTAGTTTTCTTTTTATACCTTTTCTGGGGATAGTGGTAGTTTTGTTCATCTTAAAGATGTTGAATAAACACTTCAATTACCTGAGAACTTTGGCTAGAAATTTGTGTTCAATTTGGAACCTGAAAGTTTTTCAGCATAACTACCAGTAACTCCTGTTATCATTACATTTAGGGACAGATATGCATTTAGTACTCTGAGCTCAGCCAACCATCAACATTTTAAAACAATGCATGTAATAAGGTATTAGTAATTCTTTTCTCACATCTTGGCCTTGTGACATCTCTAAGTACAGCTTTATATTTTTTGGCATAATGAAAGAAGCGTGTGATTTTAAAAGGAGTGATCACCAGTGTTTTTCCTCTTGGCTTTTTTTTTTTTTTCTTTATTCCACCCTGCCTATTTTATAGGACCATAGAAAATCTTACTCTCTCCAGAAGGGGTAGTGTATTAACTATTCCCCATCAGCTGATTTAGCTTTAGACGTTTTAAATGGTATATTGCTTTGGTATCTTAAGTATCTGTAATTCTACTTAACTTAGTTGTAATGGCAAAGCCTTAGTGTACTTTTGCCATGTACATATTAACTATGAAAACTATTGTTAAATAATACAAATATTCACTGATGACTGAATTCTTAAAACTTCAGGAATAAAATCAGAATCTTAAAAAAACTCACGAATGGATTCTAAATTTGATTCATGAGAAAAATAAATTGTATGGTTAATATTGAAAACCTTTGAAAATGTGATATGGGTATAATCATGCAGGGGAAATGTTGTTTAAGGGTAAAACTTGCAAATGGTAAATAAGTCCTGGAATTCTAATGTACAGCATAGTAATTATAGTCAATAATACTGCATTATAAAATCCAAAGTTGCTCAGAGACTACATCTGAAAGGAAAGAATGGGGGATAATAAAGGGAAAGAGTAATTGTGTGGCATGATAGTGGTTATTAGCTAACTCTATGTGGTAATCATATTACAAAATATAAATTACCAAATCAACACATTGCATACCTTAAACTTAATGTTATGTGTCAGTCAACCTCAATTAAAAAAAAAAATTCTAAAACTAGAGGATTAAGTGGGAGTCTCAGATATGAGCAGTTTTTAAAAATATTTTTATTGAGGTATAATTGACATAAAATAAATTGCACATATTTAAAGTGCACAATTTAATAAGTTTTGATATGTGTATACATCTATGAAACTATCACCACAATCAAGATAATGAACATATCCATCACCTAGATCCTAGTGCCTCTTTGTAATCCATCCCCTCTTCTTCCTGCCTCCCACCCCTATCTCACCATCCCCAAACAACTACTGATTTGCTTTCTGTCACTAGAGATCAATTTCTGTCTACAGTTTTATAAAAATGTATGAACATTTTTTATCTGACTATTGTCACTCAGCATATTCAAGATTCACCTATATCAGAATATATGAATAGTCCATTCCTTTTTACTGCTTAGTATTCCATTGTGTGGATATACCATAATTTGTTTATCCATTCACCTGTCGATGGACAGCTGGGTTGTTTACAGTTCTTGGCTATTACAAATAAAGTTGCTATGAACATTTGTATAAAGCTCTTTGTATGAATATATGCTTTCATTTCTCTTAAGTAAATAGGAGTGGAATGGCTGGGTCATTTGGTAGGTATATATTTAACATTTTAGGAAACTCTCAAGTGATTTTTCTGAAGTGGTTATACCACCTTACATTCCTGTCAGCAATGTATGAGAGTTCTAGCCACCACTTGGTATGGACAGGCTTTTATATTGTAGGCATTATAATAGGTGTGTAGCAGTATCTCACTGTGGTTTTAATTTCCATTTCTATAATGACCTATACTGTTGAACATCTTTTCATGTGTTATGTGCCATCTGTATATCTTCTTTACTGGAGTGTATGTTTGAATCTTTACCTCATTTTTAAATGGAATTGTTTTATTATAGAGGCTTAGAAAGTATATTCTAGATACCAGTCCATTTTTTTTTTTTAAGATTTCATTTATTTATTTGACAGAGAGAGAAAGAGAGCACAGCAGTGGGAGCAGCGGGCAGAGGGAGAGGGAGAAGAACGCTTGCCTGAGCAGGATGCCCAATGCAGGACTCAATCCCAGGACCCTGGGATCATGACCTGAGCTGAAGGCAGATGCTTAATGGACTGAGCCACCCAGGCAGCCCCAAGTCCATTTTTTAGAAATGTTATCGACAAGTATTTTCACCTGATCTATAGCTTATCTTTTCACTTTCTTAACATAATCTTTCAAAGACCAGTTTGGTGTTTTTTTTTTTAAGATTTTATTTATTAGAGAGAGAGAGAGAGCACACAAGCAGGCAGAGGGAGAGGGAGAGGCAGAGGCAGGCTCCCTGGCTGAGCAGAGAGCCCGATGGGAGCCTGATGCGGGGCTCAGTCCCAGGACCCCTGGATCATGACCTGAGCCAAAGGCAGATGCTTAACTGACTGAGCCACCCAGGCACCCTTCAAGGAGCAGTTCTTAATTGTGATTAAGTACAGTATATCGTTTTTTTTTTCCTTTGTGGGTCATACTTTTGTGTAAGAGATCTAAGAGATCTTTGCCTAACCCAAGGTTAGATTTTCTCCAGGTTTTCTTCTCAGAAGTTTTATAACTTTGAGTTTACATTTAGGTGCATGATCTATCTTGAGTTAATTTTTATATACATAGTACATGACCCTTTTTTGCATATGAATACCCAATTGTTTCAGCACCATTTTATGAAAAGACTGTATTTTCTGTTGAATTAAATTTATACACTTGATGAAAAATTCATTAATCACATATATTTGGGTGACTTTCTGGACTCTGTTCTTTTTCATTGACATATTGTCTATCTCAGTGGTCTCAATCAGGGCAATTTTCCCCCTAGGGGGCATTGCACAAAGTCTGGAGACAGTTTTAGTAGTCGTAGCCAGGGAGATACTACTTGTTTCTGATAGAAGCCAGATCTTCTGCTCAATATCATACAATGCGTAGGACGTCCCCACAACAAAGAATTATCTGGCTCAAAATGTCTGTAGTACCAAGATTGAGAGACTCTGGTCCATATTGATGCCAGTACCACATTGTCTTGATGACTATAGCTTTATCATAAGTCTTGAAGTCAGGTAATACAGTCTTTGAACCTTATTCTTTCTTTTTTTTGGCTACTCTAAGTTCTTTGTTTTTCCATGTGAATTTTAGAATCACGTTGTCAATTTCTTTTTTTAACAATGCCTAATGGGATTTTGACTGGGATTATGTAGACATATAGATCAATTTGGGGATAATTGAAATCTTAATAATTGATTTTTTTTTTCCTCTGCAATGTCTTAAGAGTTTTCAGTGTATAGGTCTCACATGTCTTTTGTCAGATTTATCACTAAGAACTTCTAAATGACATTGTTTTTTAATTTCAATTTTTTGCATTAATATGGAAACACAATTGATTTGTTATATGGTTCTTATACTTTGCAACCTTATTACACTCACTTATTCTCATAGCTTTTTGATAAATTCTGTTAGATTTTCTACATAGACAATTATGCTGTGTTACATCTTCTTTTCCAATCTGGATGCCTTGTATTTCTTTTTCACAACTGTTACACTGACTAGAACCTAAAGTATAGTTTAGGTTAGAGTGGATGTCCTTGCCTTTTTTCTGATCTTAGGGGAAAAGCATGTAGTCTTTCACTATTATGAGGTTAACCATAATTTTTGCAGATGACCTTTATCAATTGAGCCAGAGTCGTCCTGTTCTTAGCGTGCTGAGAATTTTTGTTAGGAATAGCTATTTGATTTTGTCAGATGCTTTTTCTGCAAGTATTGAGATGATCATTTGGTTTTTCTTTTTTTAATCTCACAATATGATAAAAGATTTTGAATTTCAAAGAGTAAAACAGCCCTGCATCCTTGCATTCCTAGAATAAATCATACTTGTTCATCAGGATGCATTATGCTGTTTTATATATTGTTGGGTTTCAGTTGCATTTAATGTTACTATTGATAAGGTTGTGTTTGAGTCTTCCCTTCCATCTTGTTATTTGTTCCATCTGTACTTTGTTCCCCTTTCTTTTTCTGCCTTTTGGTGCAATTGCCCTCTTTTTATGATTCAACTTTACCTCCTTTATTGACTTATTAGCTGTAACTCTTGTTATTTTAATGATTGCTTTAATGTTTATACCGTGTTATCCCAGTCTACCTTGTCTACCTTCAAATACTATTCCATCATTTCACAAAAAGTGTAAGAATATTACAATAATATACTTATCTTTTTCCCCTTCTTTGTGCTATTGTGGTCATACATTGTATTTCTATATATCTTACAACCTCACAGTACATTGTTACTATTTACACTTTAATCAGTTATCTTGTATATATTATTTTTAAATATTTTCCTGCTTTTTTGCATTCCTGGTAACTTTTGATTGGATGTCAGATATAACTTTTACCTTGTTGGGTGCTGGATATTTTTGTATTCCTGTAAATATTCTTGAGTTTTGTTCTAGGACACAGTTTACTTTCTTGGAAACAGTTTGTTCCTTTAATGTCTTGCTTTCAAGCTTTTTTAGTTAGGTAGGACCAGAGCAGCATTTAATCTAGTGTTAATTTTGTCTCACTGTTGAAGCAAATCCCTTCTGAGTACTCTACCCTGCTTTTGAATTAATGAGGTTTTTTTACTCTCGCTGGTGGGAATAGGCACTCTTCTGGACCCTGCGAGCCTCAGAGGGTTATTATCCCCCTAGTCTCAAGTAATTTCTTTATACTTATGCACTGATCATTAAATACTCTGTTGAATGTTAGAGAGTGACCTTCTGCAGATCTCTGGAGTTTTCTGTGTAGTTATCTCTTCTCCAGTACTTATCCTACATCTCTATTTGCGTTGGCCTTCCTCAATTCCGAGTTTCATCTCCTCCACTCTGAGAGGCTCTGCCTGGTTTTCCACTCCATGTGCCATAACCTGGAAACTCTTCAAACAGCAATCTGGGATGATATAGGCCTCATCTCATTTGTTTTCCATCTCTCAGGGATCACTGTCCTCTCTTGCATGATGTACAACATTTTGAGAATCACTGTTTCATATATTTTGTCCAGTTTTATAGTTTTTTCAGACAGGAGGGTAAATCTGGTCACTTGTACTCTATCTTATTTATTTATTTATTTATTTATTTATTTATTTATTTATTTGACAGAGAGACAGCCAGTGAGAGAGGGAACACAGCAGGGGGAGTGGGAGAGGAAGAAGCAGGCTCCCAGCAGAGGAGCCTGATGTGGGACTCGATCCCGGAATGCCGGGATCACGCCCTGAGCCGAAGGCAGACGCTTAACGACTGCGCTACCCAGGCGCCCCACTTGTACTCTATCTTGACTAGATATGGAATTTCTCCAGACAGTGTTGATATCATGTCACATTTGGGTTTCTGCAAGCAGTCGAACTGGGAGATGACATAGAGGTTGTAAGGAAAGCATAAGGATATATTATGAGATGGAGTAAGGTACAACAAATCTGAGTGAGACAAGTAGGTATATTATGGTGGGATTTGGAGTATAGGATTGGTCCAAAGTAATTCTCCAGAACAGCCTAACTGTATAGGGACCACCTTTGATGGTATAGTTTCCAATCTCCATTGCCATGGTTCTATCAATCATAATGACTCAGCCTTCTGTGTACCTGACAGAGTTAGGCCATGCAGGATACCAAAATGAATGTTTTAAAAGTTTGCCTTAAAGGAACTTAGTGTCTATTACAGGTGATACATAACTTTATACAAGATAGAAAATGGTAAATTTGATAATAGGAATATGGATAAAATCATATAAGAATTAAGAAGAAGACGACATTACTTACAAGAAAGAGAACTGACAGTAAGCACCAGGGATTGTACTTGGTGCTCTGTATTTGGTTAAAGCAATTGGCATTTTGCAAAAAGTAAGTTGCTGCTTATTATTATAGCTAGGACTGGTAGTTAAGAGCATGTGCTCTGAAGTTGGACAGTTAGATTTGAATCCCACTTCTCCTTAATTAGCTGCATAACTTTGGACAAATTACTTAAACTTCCAGTTCTTCATATTTTTTTTCTTCTGAAGAAATAGTAGTAGCTACATAAGTGAATTATTGTGAGGATTTAATGAGGTAACCCATGTTGCAATCTTAGAATCTGTAACATACCAATCAATATATGTATGTTTTTATAATTAATATTAACAAAATTTTAAATCCTTAAAGGTAAGCATGATCCTTATTTATTATTATTTTTTTAAGTAAGCTCTACATCCAGTGTGGAGCCCAATATGGGGCTTGAATTCATGACCCTGAGATTAAGACCTGAGCTGAAATCAAGATTTGGACACTCAACCCACTGAGCAACCCAGGCGCCCCATCCTTATTTTCAAGATGATATGTCTATTAGGGAACATCTTTGGCTGCATGCAACAGAGTCATGATTATGGTGGCTTAACCAAATAAAGAGGTCTTATTTTTTTATGAAACCAAGTCTGAAGGCAGTCTCACCAGGGCTGGTTCCATGTGTCCACCAGGAACCCAGTCTCCCTTAATCTTTTCATATAACCATGTCTAACATGTGGTTATCATCTATGTACTTATTGCTTTTTTGTCCATGATGGTTGCTCCACTTCCAGCATTGATCAGAGTTTAGGCAGGAAGAATGGAGTGAGCAAAAGGCCTGTGCTGGGAGAGTGAGCCAAAGGTCTTTTTTAGGAGACCCATCAGCAACTTCCACTTTTATCTGATTGGTTAGAAGTGTTATATGACCACTCTACTTATAAGGGCTGCTAGGAAATGTAGTTCTTTTCAAATCTGGACACCACCCTGAGAGAAATTATATTTTAGTAAGACAAAATTCATTGACTATCATTTAGGCCACTAATGGTGTCTCCCACAAATGGGAGAACTGAAATTCAGAAATTGAAGTGCTTGAGGTTGTTAAACAACTATTAAGTGATAAAGTTAATATTGGTAGCAATGTCTGGCAAATACCATTCCATATTCCTTTTGCCACACAGTCCACAAAACAAGTGATCTTTTCATCATAGGATATTTGAGTTGGATCTTTCATGACAGAACATAGACATGAGATTAAAATGAAGATGTATAGAATTCAAGGAGTAAGTAGAAGGAATTATATGGCTCATTTGGGGATACAAATATAAAGTTCATTTGGATGAGAACTTTAAGATTCAATGAAGGAAGGAAGCTGGGGAAAAGACTGGTAAGATGAGAGAAAGCTTAAATGGTAGAAATTCTAGAAGGCCAGACTAAGAATTTTATATTTTGCTTAGTATGTGTTACATTTAAAGTCTTATTGAAATGATCTGTTAAAGGAGCCCATTGAGTCAAAAAGCTTTTCTAGGGGCACCTGCATGGCTCAGTCGATTGGGCATCTGCCTTCGGCTCAGGTCATGATCCCAGGGTCCTGGGATGGAGCCCCGCATCCAGCTCTCTGCTCAGTGGGGAGCCTGTTTCTCCCTCTCCCTCTGCCTGCTGGTCCCCCTGCTTATGTGCTCTCTCTCTCTTACTCTCTGTCAAATAAATAAATAAAATCTTAAAAAAAAAAAGGTTTTCTAAAATCCAGATGAAACTTTAAATTTCACAGATTTCTGAAGGTAGGTATAATGACCAAATGGAAGTGATAGAGTAATTTTTTGAATACCATAATAAAATTGTATAATAAATTTCTGGACTTGACTATTGTATCTATAATTGCTTTAGAGAAACTGTTGGGTTTTTACATTTATATTCTACAAAGACACTCTAAAATCTTAAAGATGGACATTCATTCATTCAACAAAACACATATTTCCTGCCCTTTTGGACCTTACAATCCAGTACAGAGAGATAGATAATAAATAATAAACATAGTAAATAAGTATATGTAAACATACATATGTTTACCTGTAAGTATATGTACTTAAATGTATTATTGTATGTATACTATATACTTATACATTAGGTTAACAAGTGATATAGCATAAAAATGGAGCAGAGAAGAGGGACATATGGAATTAGTATGGTAAGAGTTAAAATTTTTAAATAAGGCAGCCAGAATGGGCCTCATTGAGAAGGTACATGCAAGCAAATTCTTAAAGACAATAAGACAGTCATGCAGATACCATGCAAAGCAGGGCAAATAAGAGGGAACTAAAGGATTGGGCAGTAGGCACTATGCCTGAAGGTCAGCAACAAGGCTAATGTGAGTGAGCAAGGGAGAGAGCACTGGGAAATGAGGACAGAGAGATAATAGTGAGTCCAATCCTGTAGGGTCTTGTAATCCATCCTTTTACTCTGAGCAGAAATGGGAAGCTGTTGCCAAGTTTTGAGCAGAAGAATGAAAACATAATATGACTTACCCTTTAAAAGGATCATTTTGGGGATGCCTGGGTGGCTCAGTCGGTTGAGCAACCAACTCTTGACTTCGGCTCAGGTCGTAATCTCAGAGTCATGAGATCAAGCCCTGCAGGGGACTCTGTACTCAGAGTCGAGTCTGCTCAAGATTTTCTCTCTCCCTCTGCCTGTGTTCCTCCCCTCACTCTTTCTCTTTCTCTCATAAATAAATAAATAAATAAATAAATAAATAAATAATTTTGGCCATTATGTTAAGAACAAACTTTATGGTTTATCTGTCTCTCCCTACTAGATTAAAACTGCAGGGGCAGGGATCTTTGTCTTTTTTGTTGTTGCTGTTCATTGATATATGACAGTGGCAGATGCTTAGAAAATATTTTTGAATGGATGACCATCCAGATTTTAGATTTTAGAGTGTCCTTATAAAAAATAAATGGAAAACAACTTAGAGAAGGGAAATTTGTTGAGGAAATTGCTAAAGAAATATTTTTGAGCAGGAGAAAGGGGCCTAAGTCAAGCCTAAGTAAAGGGCTTGACTTTAGATAGGACCATGGATACCTTATCTATGGATAGATGACAAGGCAGACTACATGGGTAAAGATGCTGGTAGGTGGGTACAAGTGAGAGTGTGGAAATTCTCTTGATTGCTTCAATTTTCTCAGTGAAATAAGCAGCAAGGCCTTCAGGTAACTGTGAAGATGGGTGTGTGCGGAAGCATGTTGAGGAGAAAAGCTAGTATGAAAGTAATTAGGCAAGGGAAATATAATATTAATGGGCCTACTTGATTAAGTGTTCATTTAAGGTTCATGTTCATAAATTGGAAATCAGATTAGTCAGCATGTTTGTGTGTTTTTGTCCAATCATGATCAGCAGTGGCTGAGTATTTATTGAGAATCAGACACTGTTACCTGTTGGCTGTATGAAAGATTAATAAAACCTAATCCTAGCCCTATAGGGACTCACAGTATAGTGGCAGGCAGTTTTTTGTTTGTTTGTTTTTTTAAGATTCATTTATTTTAGAGAGCACATGTGCAGGGGGAGGGGTAAAGGGAGAGGGAGAGAATCTCAAGCAGACTCCCTGCTGAGCTGGGAGCCCTACATGGGACTGGATCTCACTACCCTGAGATCATGACCTGAGCGGAAATTAAGAGCCGGTCGCTTAACCAATTGAGCCACCTAGGCACCCCATGACAGACAGTTTTTTAATCAACTAGTTATAAAATGGTGTGATAAGTACTTTCAATTCAAACAAAGGAAAAAACATTATAAATCAAAGAAGTTCCAGGCTAGCTAGCAGTTCAGGTTATGGATGGAATAATACATTAGTCTAAGAAGGCAAAAGATTGTGAAAGAATCACTTCCAAACTCTCACCTCCCAGTGTCCAATCAAAAACGTATTATGTATAAACTTTGTGTAATTCCAATCAGATCCTCCGCCTTGCAACTCATCTTAAAATAGATCCCAGAACTCATAAATATTGCACCTCTGACTTCCCCTGTGAGATACTAAGACTATCCAGTTAGTATTCTCCCTTACTGCAGTAAGCAAAAACTTCAGTTTTGCTTTATCAACAGGTTATTTTGGAGGTATTTTAAAGAAGCCAGCAGTTGACGGTCTTGGAGATCTTATCAAAATCTGGTCACCTTGGAAACAGCATGTTTTCTGAGGCCTTTTGAGCCTCCTGCACAGGGTCTCTCCAATGACAGTGGTGAGGTAAGTTCATGTTGGGTTTGAGCTCTGATTTCTAATTTTTTCATCAAATACTCCAAATGCTAAGTTTAGTTTGTTTTGTTTAGCTTGAGAATGGTATCTAGGAATAAACTCTTTTTAAAGAGTTGATTGATCAGGTTTGAAAAACTTATATTTGGTAGAAATCTGCATTATTACTGTCAATACTACTGTTTGTCCTTATCATTTCTTCATTGTGCATCTATAAGAGGAAGTTCATAGGGATGAAGACGGGCGTAAACTTATAGGTTCAGAAGGTTTCTCTTCAGACTGCCATCCTTTGGAAAAACTGTCTCAAGTCATCTATGAATGTTTAGGAGAATTTTGCCCACTCTTGCTTTGTTTTGTCCGTGAAAGTCTGTTTCTCTTTAAGAGGGGGTCCCCAAGATTCAAGGTTCACATTTGGCTAAAAGTTGTCAGGCTCATAGGTTTATCTTTAGTTTGGTTCTGTAGCCATTCTGGACTGGACTCCCACATCTTAAATGTGTTTATGCTAGAATCAAAATGGGTCTTGTTTGCTTTCTAAATGATAGAAGAATTATTTGGAATTACAATTGGTTTTGGGGAGGGGACTTCTGATATAAACAAAATTGTTCATTTGGGGAGGTACTTTGAAGTGAAAAGAAAGCAATATCCCAAACATACAGTTATCTACATTTTAAGGCAAGAGGAAAATTCCAAAATAAATTGAAGGGATTATGAAATTGCCTCCTTAAAAGATTCTTTGGCAAAGGCAAGAGAAAAATGTGAAAAATTTAGAACTGTCTTTTCTAAATCCTTTCAAATCACTATTTGAATATGATGTCCTTTCTTCTTCTGTTCCACTTCCTCATATTTTTCTATTTCCCTCTGTTCTGTCTCTCCTTCTGACTTTTCTCCTTTCCTTCAAAATACCCCATAAAGAGATAGTTTTATTACTCTAAAAGAGAAAGATCACTTTAATATAAGAAATAAACCTCTCCTTTTTATACTTAAAGTATTAACAATTACTGGCATTTTTTGTCATATAAATCAAATTGTCAGGGGGCCTGAATTAATGTTTAAACCAGCTGTAATGACTGACTCCCCCTCCCTCTCCCTCATCCTCTTTTGTGTGCATGTATGTTATGCATCTACACTTCCCTACATTTAAACTTTCCCCTCTCTTTAATTCAGGAGACATAATTAGTCTTTTACAATGATAATTTTGTATTTGACTTTAACTGGCTCCCTCTCATTTTTAATTTCTATTCCTCTTCTTTTCCCTCCCTAGGGAAACATTAAAGATTAATTGATGAAAACAATTATTCTGTCATTATATACTCAAGCTAGGAACATCTAATGAAGAATTCTAAAATAGAAAAATCATTAGGCTGTGTTGTGTTTCTTTTTCTTCAAAATTGCTTTTAAGAGATATTTCTGGTTAAAACTACAAGAAAAGGGGCACCTGGGTGGCTCTGTCAGTTGAACGTCAACTCTTAATTTTGGCTCAGGTCATGATCTTAGGGTCAGGAGATAGAGCTCCATGTTGGGCTCCATGTTCAGCTCAGAGTCTGCTTGTCCCCCTTCCTTTGCTCCTTCCCATGCTCCCTCATGCTCCGTGTTCAGCTCAGAGTCTGCTTGTCCCCCTTCCTTTGCTCCTTCCCATGCTCCCTCATGCTCCGTGCTCTCATCTCTTGCTTAAATAAATAAATAAATAAATAAATAAATAAATAAATAAATAAAATCTTTAAAAAAAACTGCAAGAAAAGAAGAAAAAACCTTGATTCCAAGATGAAGGGCTTTGAACCAGGATTTAAAGAGTTTTTATAATTTCATTTATGAATGCTAAGTTTATATATCATGCAGAAAATGTTCATAAAATATTCCTGATAGAGGAATCATTGGACAAATTCAAGTGAGTTCATCATACTGGCTTAAAGGATCAAAAAACAATTATCTTCCTGACTTTAATGTCAGCACTATATGCTAGTTTATACAAGAAGATTGAACATCTCATAATTTAAGCTTTATATATTTCTTGCATTGGTTTTATGAGACAAATTATTATCATTATTTTTACAAATTATGCTTACAAAAATTTGGAGTCATGATTAACTAGATAAAATTGTAATGATAGGCATCTTCTGAAAGTTTATCATCTTACTTCTATAATATCAAAATTCTTAAGAACTTTATATTTGGAGCCAATGGGTTGCTCAGTCGGTTAAGCGTCTGCCTTCAGCTCAGGTCATGATCCCAGGATCCTGGAATTGAGCCCCATATTGGGGCTCCCTGCTCAGTGGGGAGTCTGCCCCTCCCCCCTGCTTGTGTGCTCCCTCTCTTTCTCTCTCTCAAATAAATAAAATCTTTTTAAAAAAAATTTATATTTAATTAAAATGGTTATTTCTAGTTCCTTAGCTAATTTAAAGACCTTAGACAAAGGTTAAACTGAGTTAATTAATACATAATCTTTGAATATTCGGACAAAATCTAAAGAAAAAAATGAGTAACATTGGTCACTAGTTTTATTTTACTGCTGTTCTTATATATTTAAAAATAGATATAGATTGGGGCTCCTGGCTGGCTTAGTTGGTAGAGCATGTAACTCTTGATCTCAGTGTGTGAGTTTAAGCCCCACGTTGGGCCTAGAGCTTACTTAAAATACAATACAATACAATACAATAAAAATAGATACAGATTTACAGGAAGTGAAAATGCTTTTGGATTTCTTTTTTTTTTTTAAGTAGGCTCCATACCCAGTGTGGAGCTCAGTGCGGGGCTTGAATTCATGACTTTGAGATCAAGACCTGAGCTGAGATCAAGAGCTGGACACTTAACCAACTGAGCCACCCAGGCATCTTAATGCTTCAGCATTAACTCAGAGGCAACATCCTGAGAGGATGGGTGCCATCCTTGAAGACGTAATATATGCCTTCCTTCAGAGAACTCTGTATGTTGCTGTGTTCCTGACAGGAAGAATACATGGGTCCAGTCACCAAGGGACAGAAGCAGGGGTAGCCCTGATGATGCACTGGGAGATTTTATGCTTCCCATCCTTTTAATTCTGGGCTCTGTAGGGTTGGAGGTTCTGGTCCCCAAAGAGAGCATACTCTTGCCAGGGGGAACACAAAGTTTTTATTCAACTATAAGATAAGGCTGCTGTCAGTGCACTTTGACGTGCCTGTATCCAGGCACCAAGAGGGAAGAAGAGGCATCAGCCAGGGGTGATCAGCCCAGATCAGCAGGAGGACGTGGAGCAGGGGGACTGCAGGTGGAACCCAGATGATTCATTTGGGCACCTTTTGTGTTTCCATGCCCCATTGTAACTGTGAATGGATGCGTGCAGCAGTGTCAGGATAAGAATATGATTGCTCGGGCTCCTCAGGAATGAAGATTTGAGTCATACTGATGTGAGAAACAAAGGCAAAAGAAAATTTGAATTTCCTTACTACTTAACAGCCCATCGACAAGTCCTTGAAACAGGCGGAGTGACATTCCTCTAGGAACTCAGCTGCCTCCATGTTAATACTTTGCTAAGGGCAAAAGGCAATGTTAGCCTGACCCTCAGGATCCTGTAAGTCTCCTTTAACATATAAAAATTCCTTTGGAAGCTTCCTTTATCTCTACACCCCAAGATATATGTTGGCAGTCAGATATACATCTGAACAGTCTCATGACTAAGGTTTTATTGGACAGTAATAGATGACCTTTTCCTAACAACAGCTAGCCCCATCAAGGCCCTGGAAACCTTGTTTCCAAAATTTCTTAGATACTTAAACTATCCCTAACCCCCTCCCAACTTGAAAATATATAATCGCCACTCCTCATGACCCCAGTGCAGCTCTTTCTGCCCACAGGTCCTGTCCCTGTGCTTTAATAAAACCACCTTTTTGACCAAAGACATCCAAAGAATTCTTTCTTGGCCGTCGGCCCCGAACCCCAGCATCGTTTCTACATCAATACCACCAGTAAGCCTCCAAGACCTGATCGGGTAACAGCTGAGGGTGATTATAGTTATTAGAATAACTACTGGAAGTGGGAGAGCATGAATACCAGTTGGAACTCCAAATATAAACTAGAGTGTCAGAGGTTCCTTCTGAGTTTTTCCTCAGGAAGATGGACCCAGAAGAACCACGGAACACCCACACTCTGACCTGTGGGAAGAGAGAAATCTGTTCAGCACAAGAGGTAGGCCATGGCAGCTATGAAAATGAGCCGCTCAGAGCTCCTGCTGCAGGTGGAGTAATTGACAGATGGTCCCAGGTGCTATGTTCTGGATCTACCATGGTGCTTGAGCAGAAGCTGTGCTTCCCACAGGCTGCTCCCAGACAACGGCTGAGACAGCAGAAGTACAAAGATGGTCCCATTCCTGTGAGAAGGAGGCCTCTTTGACTTGAGATTTCCCCATCAGCCTTGCAGACTTACTCAATACTAATGAGACCCTTCCATTGAAGAACTGAAGTTAGATCACCCCCCCCCCCAAACCTCATAAATATCTCACCTTTGCCCTTCCTCCTCAGACACTGCTAAGATCTGTCAAGGTAGTATTCTCCTTACTGCAATAAGCAAAAAACTTAGTTTTGTTTTATCAACAGGTTATTGTAGTGGTATTTTTATAGAGATAGCACTCAACAGATGAAAAGGAACCATCATTCAAAAAGCAGAGGGAAGAGCCTCACAGGTAGGAGGCACAGTAAATGCAAAGGCCTTGAGGTGGAAAAAAGGTATTAAAGGACAGAAAGGCCAGTGTGGTTTTAGCTTAGAAGCAATAGAGAAGGTGGTATGAGATAAGGTCAGAAAAGTACAGAGGCCTTGGAGTCCATGGTAATGGTAGTATCAGTTTCATTCTGAGTAAAACAAAACCCATTAGAGGATTTTTATTTTAGGAGTGATATACCTGGGTTTCTGTGTTGTAGAAGAATGTGTTATAGAGGGACATGAATGGAAATGGGGCCAGCAATTAGGTTATTGGAACGGCACAGGTGAGAGCTTAGGTGATTTGGAATCTAAAGTGATAGTGAGAGGCAAAGAGAAATGGACAAATTCAGGATATATTTTGCAGATAGAATCATCAGGACTTGCTGACTGGTTGGCTGTTGGGAGGACATGTGGGAATGTATGTGAAGGAAGGGAAAGTATAAAGAATGACTCCAGCCAAGGTTTTAGCCTTGAGCAACTGTGTGAATGGTAGGGAATTTTACTGAGTTGAGGAAAACTGAGGGGAGGAGTAGATTCAGAAGAGAAAAGCAAGAGCTCTTTTTTGAACCTGGTTAGTTTTGACTTCCAAATGGAAATGTTAAGTAGACACTTAGAGTTGTAAATCTAGAGGTCAGGATTGGAGATAAACATTTTTGTGATCTATCAACATATGGATGGTAATGAGAAACTAGAGAACAGAGAGATCACCTGAGGGAAAAAATGCAGGTGAAGAAGAGAAGAATGCCTGGGATCTAGCCCTGAGGCCCTCCATCATTCAGGTTAGCTAGAGCAGGAAATAATACATCTAAGAAGATAAAGGGAACACCAAGAATGTTTATAACTGGTAAATTGAGTCCACTTTGGAACCTGTGAGGAAATATTGGGGCAGGGAGTATCTCAGATTAGATTTGTTGCTAATTAAAGCAATCTCTTCAGTCCCTTAGTTAACAAATACATATTTAATGTATACAGTGTATTGTAACAGAGGTGTCCAAGAGACATTACAATAACAGGTGGTAAGTCCAGTCTGAATGGCCCTTAATAAACCATGTTTATCTATAATGCTCCCCTACAAGTGAGGCATATCAGATTTTTACACTTGATTATAAAAATATTTCAGAAAACTTTCTTTTGCTTTCTAGTCTTTCTTTCTTTCTTTTTCTAAAGATTTTATTTATTTATGAGAGAGAGAGTACACAAGGCAGGGAGGGGCAGAGGGAGAGGGAGAAGCGGGCTCCCCTCTGTCCCCAAGATCATGACCATGTCCGGAGGGCAAACACTCAACCAACTGAGCCACCCAAGTGCCCATTTTCTAGTCTTTTTTAAACCAACTACTTTGAACTCTCAATTTTTATCTTTTTTAGACATTATTCAATTTTTAATAAGCATTAAACTTTTTTACTTATTTTGCTTTTACCTAAAATTTGGTTAGGTGGCAGTAATAAATTATGCCTTTAAAAAGATGAGTAGAATTATATAAATATATTAACTATCTTAAGAAGACCCTTCCTCTCTTTTCACGTTTGATTAGCATTTGAAAATACATTGTGATGCTTTGATATTCTTCAAGAAGAATTTAACCAAAGGATATAGGAAAGAACAAAACAACATCTAGCTTGTGGTAGCTATAAAACAATTTGTGGCTTTCAGAGTAACAGACTTCTGTATCAGTTGCATAATAGTGATTATTTATTCATCGAGTCTTTTTATTTCCATGGAAACACTGAGATCATTTTAATTTTTAATTACACTAGAGTTTACAGTTCCATAGATTTTACCTCTGTAGTAGCAAGTACAGAAGCTAGAGCTTTACCCATTTCCACTTTAAAAAATATAAAGGAGGAAGAGTGGGTTTTAAATGATCATGAATTTCATTTAGTTACAACCTTTAGCTGTATAATTTCTCCTAAACCTGCCCTGAAATTTTATGTCCAATTAATTCTTCAATTTTTGTGTATACCCTTTGGCTGAAAGTATTTTCACAGGAAATAACTGCAGTGTGAAATTCAGCAATGGGTGCTGTTATGTAGTTGGTGAGATATCTAAAGTTGTTGTGAAGTAGTAGAAACAGAGGACTAGATCTGCCACTTACTTAGTTGAATTATCTTAGGTGAATCACTTCATTTCTCTGGCCCTTGATTTCTTCCTCTGCAACCTGAGGACTGAAGTTGAATGATAGAATTCAGTGGTCCTCTGAAATAGCTTGGCCGTGTGGTGCCCAGGACTTGTGGCAACTATCCACATGGGCCTTACAAATATGTTGATAATATGACAGGAGTATTTGTCAACAGGGACTGGATGCAGAACAGTAATAAAAAGCTATTAAATGGAACAACTTGTTCACTAAGTGGGTCTGGTGAAGATTTTATAGGTAGGAAATCTTTTTTTTTTTTTTTAACCCCCTTTCCGTATCATTAAATTTTCTGGTATATAAGTTTTACAGGTTTGGTTCCTATTTGATCAAGGTAATTTTCAGAGTGCAAACGTTGTTGTAGTCGTTCTATTTTATTGCTAGTTGTTGTTAATCTCTTACTGTGCCTAATCTATAAGTTAAAATTTATCATAGGTATGTATAGGAAAAAACAGCATGTATAGGGTTTAGTATTATCCATGGTTTCAGGCCTCCATTGAGGGTCTCAGAACATTTCTCCCATGGATAAGAGAGGACTACTGTAATTGGTCTTCTATAAACATAATTTGGATCATATGCAGTTATAACTCCTGCTTTTTAAAAACATGAACATTACATTGTATTGAAGGTTTTTTCAAAATTATTTTTAATTGGTGCATAATATTGCATAACATGTTCTTCAAATCTATTTTATTCATCCCCAGATTGTTGAACATTTAAATATTTTCAATATTATTAATGCCAAATGGTTTTTGTATAAAAGTCGTTTTTTGCATCTCTGACTGCCATGTTTTTGGTTTGGGTTCCCACATATAAAATAACTGTTTAAAACATAAGCAGGGGCACCTGGGTGGCTCAGTCGTTAAGCATCTGCCTTTGGCTCAGGGCATGATCCCAGGTTCTAGGATCGAGCCCCGCATCGGGCTCCCTGCTCCTTTGGGAGCCTGCTTCTTCCTCTCCCACTCCTTCTGCTTGTGTTCCCTCTCTCACTGGCTGTGTCTCTGTCAAATAAATAAATAAAATCTTTAAAAACAAATAAATAAAAGCATAAGCATTTTTACTCTTTGTAATATTATCAAATTTTTTTCCATAAGTGTTATATTGTTTGTCTATCTCAAAGTAATTTTTGATTGTGCATTTAATCACATCCTCATGAGAATTAAATATGGTAATTTAAAGACTTTCTAATTTTAAATACCTTACTTTTGTTGAAATTAACCTTTTTTATTAGTGAGCTGTTTTTCATATATATTTTTTATGTGAAATATAATATTTTCACTAGCCCATTTTTACATTGCAATTCAGTTAAAAAATCAGTTTCTGTTGGCCTTGAATTTTTTAAAAATGCTAAAAAACATTTCTTTTTTTATTTTTCATTTTTAAATATATTTTTTTAGATCTTTGAATCATCTGATTTATTAAAGTCAATGAAAAACATTTAGGGAAAAGCAGAAGAGAGATGGGGAAAGCTGACTCCCTTAGGATGAGGTGTAAATCAGTGAAGGAACTGCCCAATGTGAATCCTGTGTTATGTTATGCTCATAAATCCTATCTTTCTCTCTTTAGTCTTTTGTTTATTTTTTAAAAACATGTTTATGCGATCATTGTTTTTCTTTTATTACTTGAGTAGATCTCTGGTTGTAAAAGATTCAAATATGGAAATACATGTAGGAAATTACTTCCTCCCTGACACACTTCCTTATAGATAACCATTATCAATAGCATTTTAGAATACAGTATTCCCATACTTACTCTATTAATATGTACATATCTCCATATTCTTTCAATATGTATATATATATACATGGATATATATATATATACATATATATGTATAAATGTAAATGGATCATATAATACCTACTATTCAGAATCTTAGTTTCTTTACCTAACAGTATATCTTCAAGAGCTTTCTTTTTCTCCCCACAATATAAGAAGCATCCTTTCCCTCATTATACATAGGACACATGATCATAATAAAAAATTTGATTAAGATATGAAAGATGTTTTCAAAATAATAAAAATCACCTGAAATCAGTCCAGAGATAACCACCATTAATATTTTGGCAACCATTCTTTCATGCATCTCTTAATATATCTTATGTAATTAATGTTTATTCTGATACCAGCTGGTATACTGCAATTCAATTCTGGCACTAATCACCCAAAGTTAGCACAGACCACGCAAAATTTAAAGGCATGGTCTCCAACAAGACTGCCCCTACTTCAGACACCAGTCAAAAGTGGGGTCCCCAGGCCACCTGCCTGTCCAGCTGCCTACAAATCTGGGACAATCCCATGACCTTTGAAGGTTTGATAATTTGCTGGAATGACTCAGAACTATACTTAACAATTACAGTTTATTAGAAGGTTACAAGACAGAAACAGCCTAATAAGAGACATTTAAGGCGAGGTCTGGAAGAGTCCTGAATGCAGAGGTTCCCTTACCTTTTCCTCATGGAATCAGGGCACTTCGCCCTCCTATCATATCAATGTGCTCACCAACCAGGAAGGACCACTGAGCTTCATGACTGGAGCTTTTATTGGAGTTAATTACATAGATAAAATTGATTAAATCATTGGTCTGTGATGGAACTCATTCTCCAGCCCCCTCCTTTTCCCAGGGTCAGGAGATTGGGTTGATACCATGTGACGCAAAGCCCCAACCTTCTAATCGCATGGTTGGTCTTTCAGGCCTGACCAGCTATCCTGAACTATCCTGAAGTTATCTAGGGCCCACCATGAGTAACATCATTTGCATGAATTCAGATGTGATCCAAAGGGCTCATGAATAATAGAGACATTCCTTTTACTTGGAAAATTCTAGAAACTTAGTTCACTCCCAGGAACCAAAGACAAAGGTGAGTTAAATTCTTTATTATACAGAAGTGTCATAGTTTGTTTTTTATTGTACCTGTGTATTTTTGTCTCTGATTTCTTACTGTGTCTATATGTTAGTTCTACCTCATTTTTTCCCCAAGGCATGTGGAATAATAACATATTTTATATATTAAATGTATTAACTCTGTCCATAAATAGTTCCTTTTCCCTTTTCCTAGTTTGCCCTTTAATTTGGTAATTAAAATGCTTAGTCCTATGCTTAGTCCTTCTCCTTTAGACAGCAAATAAATATTTACCTAAAATTTCTTACAGCTTTTAAGTCTTTTTTCCCCATATATTGAACTTATTTTGGTATAGAGTACAAGTAAAGTTTAAATGGAGTTTTTTTTTTAAGTAACCAATTGTCCCAACACAGTGAAATGAATTTTCATTTTTCAGATTCATCCTTGCAAGGAATGGGTGAGTTGTAAGGAATTAGGGGTTTGATATGTTATAAGGAAGGTATTATTATCCCCGTTTTTTAGATGAAGACACTGAGATTCAAAGTGTTTAAATAATTTCCCCCAGTTTATCTGGAAAAGGCAGAAAATTAAATAATTTCCCCCAGTTTATCTGAATCTAAAGCCTAAAAAACACATTTTTTAAATAGATTTTTTTGAAAAGGGCATTTAATAAATAGCCAACATTGGAATCACACGTAAGTACCAAATGACTTAGTGGGTACCTAAGATTATAAAATAATTTGTTCTGATATGAAGATTGAAAATTAAACAGAACATAGGTGAAATTCTAGTCATGACAGTGGAAAATTACATTAAGTATAAATCTGGATCCCCAAACAAAATAAATTTCATCATGTTGATCAATTTAAATTAATACTCTACTTGCTACTGAATCATACAGAAATGACCAAAAATGTTCACTAAATTTTGGGGGTATGTTTATAATGGTTCAACTGGAAAGTTTTGTGATGCACATGTTAAGAAAATTCATGTTAAGAAGTCCAAAGGGGAATATTAAAGAGATAGCAATCTGCCTGAGCAGCTCAAATAGAGAGACTCCTGCATTATAGAGGACTATTCAAAGACACATGCTATACATTAAGACAGAAAGTGATTAAATCCCAAATTGGAGGTCACAAGAGATGTTGATTCGTGATCAAGTGACTTCACAAAAGCAATTCCTTGTACTGTATTTAAGGGTGAACAGCACAGATTCATTTGTTTAATGATGGTAATGATGGGTAATGAGTTTTAGGAGGGCCAGATAGTTGGTAAAAACAGTTTAGTGGGAAAGTATTCCTTCTTTTTTTCTCTTCTTAAGTCTGTGTTAGGGCACACTGGGAAACATTTATACTTAAAAACTAGAATGGTAAACTGAAAAGAAGGAGGAAAATAATTCAGATTGCTGCAGATGAATAAAATAGTTAAAATTTCATAGATACAAAGCAAGTGGAGAGGATGCCATTTTGTGAAATATTGCATCAGCATTCACTATATTTATGTAGTAATACATATACTTTTTTTTTTTTTTAAGTAGCCTCTGTGCCCACAGTTGGACTTAAACTTGTGACCCTGAGATCAAGAGTCACATGCTCTATGGACTGAGCCAGCCAGGCACCCCATAATATATTTACTATTAAATATATTACTGCATACATTATGAAAATTGACTACTGCATATATTATAAAAATCTACTCTAGACTCTGACTTCCTATATTAATTTTCCCTTTAGATACTATTGTATTGGGTTAATGCTTTATAGTAATAATAATATTAATGTGAAATGTATAGTTTGTAGAAAAACCCATAATATATACAATATCTCATGTGCTGTTTATATTTCCCTCATGAGATAGGGTTTGTTATTCACTTTATTTCTAAGTATTTTCGCATTGCTTAACTTCACAAAATTTCTGTGATAGAACCAAGTGTAAGTAATCATTTCTTATTTTATTGCTGCGGACACTAAATAATAGGGAATAAGTGGCATATTTATTACATGTGAAGTCATTTGGAGCTGAAATTATTTAGACATAATCATTTGGAAGTAGTCTTCTTATACTTAGCTGAGTAATTTTAAAATTTGAGATTAGATAAGCCACAACTATTAAATCTTAGAATTTTTAAATTTCCTACTTTCTCTAGCTTTGCAATAATTCTGCTTACAATGCAGGACTGAAAGCATTAATTTATAGAGAAAATGAGCAGAAGTTAACTAAGTCACTTGTCACGAAACAGGAATTATATTAATTTATGAAGAATTGTGTAGACCTTGTATGTAGATATAAAATTAAATGCACAGCGAATGATAATATAGTCATTTGTTCTTTCAGTAATGTATATCAGCTTACAATGCAAGCCCTAATGTTTCAAAGGTCATTTAAAAGGAGAAATATTGGGGCACCTGGTGGCTCAGTCGGTTAAGCGTCTGACTCTTGGTTTTGCTCAGGTAATGATCTCAGGGTTCATGCTCCGAGTCTGCTAGAGATTCTCTCCCTCTGCCCCTCCCTCCTCTTCTGCCCCCCCATCCCCACCTTCTCCTTGCATTCTCCCCCTCCCTCTCTCTCTAAAACAAATAAAATCATTAAAAAAAAACTCCTTTATAAAGAGAAATAAAAGGAAAAATAGTATAATGATTTGCTACCTAGCATCATGCACTTTCTTTTTCACTTGTCTGCCCTATTCTTCTCCATGTTACACAGCATTCAGACTATCAGTAATGGTGGAATATAAAGCCATTGTTTATTTTGTTGGAGTAGGCATTTAATTAGGTTCTAGCAGGAAGCCTAGAGGCCACCAAAGAAGTCATGGCCAGCTGTCTGGAAACTCAGAGCCTGTCCTAGCAGCACTTCACAAGAATCCAGATCAGATGAGACAAATCCAAGATGGCAGGGGCCATGACAGGAAACCCCTGACCAACTAAGGAGGAAAAGGGCTCCAAACTCTGCTTCTAAGAAATCCTTGCCCTGAGTAATGGATATGCCACCCCCTCGTTAACAACTGTCACTAAAATGGAAACCCAAACCTGAGTCACAGCTCCCATGCTTATTCTTTCTTTTTCATTCTCACTCTCACTGTCTTTATTTTAATTCTAGTAGAGTTAACATATAGGGTTATATTATTTTCAGGTGTACAATGCAGTGATTGAACAATTCTATACATAACTCAGTGCTCATCATGATAAGTGTACTCTTTAATCCTCGTCACCTATTTCACCCATCCCCCCGCCTTCCTCTCCTCTGGTAACCACCATTTTCTTCTCTATATTTAACAGTCTGTTTCTTGGTTTGTCTCTCTTTCTCTTTTTTTCCCCTTTGATTTGTTTCTTAAATTTCACATATGAGTGAAATCATACAGTATTTGTCTTTCTCAGACTGACTTATTTTGCTTCACATTATACTCTCTAGCTCCATCCATGTTGTTGCAAATGGCAAGATTTCATTCTTTTTAATGACTAACATTCCATTATATATCCAAATCTATATCTATCTATATCTATCTATCTATCTATCTATCTATCTATCTATCTATCTATCGCATCTGTTGATGGACATCTGGGCTCTTTCCATATTTTGGCTATTGTAGACATTGCTGCTATAAACATTGGGGTGCTTGTATCCCTTCAAATCAGCATTTTTTTTTATCCTTTGGGTAAATACCTAGTAGTGTGATTGCTGGATTGTACAATAGTTCTGTTTTTAACTGAGGAATTTCCATAGTGTTCCCCAGAGTGGCTGCACCAGTTTGCATTCTCACCAGCAGTGCAAGAAGGTTTCCCTTTCTCTGCATCCTTGCCAACACCTGTTGTTACTTGTACTATTGAATTTAGCCCTTCTGACAGGTGTGAAGTGATATCTCATTGTAGTTTTGATTTGCATTTTCCTGATGATGATTGATGTTGAGCATCTCTACATGTGTCTTTTGGCCTTTTGTATGTCTTCTTTGAAGACATGTCTGTTCTTGTCTTCTACCCATTTTTAATTGGGTTATTTTTTTTTTTAGTTGTTTAGTTGTATAAGTTCTTTATATATTTTGGACACTAACCCTTTATTGGATATATTATTTGCTAATATCTTCTCCTATTCTATAGGTTTCCTTTTCATTTTGTTGACTGTTTCCTTTGCTGTGCAAAAAGAAGCTCTTTATTTTAATGTAATCCTAACAGTTTTGTTTTGTTTGCTTTTGTTTCCCTTGTCTCAGGAGACGTATGTAGAAAGATGTTGCTATGGTTGATGTCAGAGAAATTCTAGGATTTTTATGGTTTCAGGTCTCATATTTAGGTCTTTAATCCATTTTGAGTTTATTTTTGTCTATGATATAAGAAAGTGGTCCTGTTTCTTTCTTTTGCTTATAGCTGCCCAGTTTTCCCAACACCACTTGTTGAAGAGATTGTCCTTTCCCCATTGGATATCCTTTCCTACTTTGTCAAATATTCATTGACCATATAATTATGGGTTTATTTCTGGGTTTTGTATTCTGTTCCATTGATCTATGTGTCTACTTGTGTGAAAGTACCATGCTGTTTTGATTACTATAGCTTTGTAATGTAACTTGAAATCCGGAATTGTGATGCTTTGAGCTTTGGTTTTCTTTTTCAGAATTGCTTTGGCTATTCAAGGTCTTTTGTGGTTCCATACAAATTTTAGGATTGTTCATCCTAGTTCTGTGAAAAATGCTGTTGGTATTTTGATAGGAATGCTTTAAATCTGTAGATTGCCTTGGGTAGTAATAACATTTTAACAATATTTGTGCTTCCAGTCTGTGAGCATGAATTGTCTTTCCATTTCTTTGTGTTATCTTCAATTTCTTTCATCAGTGTTTTATAGTTTTCGGAGTACAGGTCTTTCACCTCTGTTTAGGTTTATTCCTAGGTATCTTATTATTTTTGGTGCAATTGTAAATGGGATTGTTTTCTTAATTTCTCTTTCTGCTGCTTCATTATTGGTGTATAGAAACGCAACAGATTTCTGTACACTGATTTTGTATCTTGCAATTTTACTGAATTCATTTATCAGTTCTAGTAGTTCTTTTGGTGGAGTGTTTGGAGTTTTCTATATATAGTATCATGTCATCTGCAATAGTGAATGTTTTACTTCTTCCTTAATAATTTGGATGCCTTTTATTTCTTTCTGTTGTCTGATGGCTGTGGCTAGGATTTCCAGTACTATTTTGAATAAAATGGTGAGAATGGACTTCTTCATCTTGTTCCTAACCATAGGGGAAAGTTCTCAGTTTTTCCCCATTGAGTTTGATGTTAGGTGTGGGTTTTTCATATAAGGCCTTTATTATGTTGAGGTATATTCCTTCTAAACCTACTTTGTTGAGGGTTTTTATCATGAATGGATGTTATACTTTGTCAAATGCTTTTTCTGCATCTATTGAAGTGATTACATGGTTTTTATCCTTTTTCTTATTGATGTACTGTCTCTCACTGATTTGTTTGGGAACATTCAACCATTGTTGCATCCCAGGAATAAATCCCACATGATCATGATGAATGATTATTTTAATGTTTTGTTGGATTTGGTTTGCAGTATTTTGTTGAGGATTTTTATATCTATGTTCACCGAAGATACTGCCCTGTAGTTCTCTTTTTTTTTTTTTTTTGTGGTGTCTTTATCTGGTTTTGGTGTCAGGGTGATATTGTACTCAGAGAATGAGTTTGGAAGTTTTCTTTCCTCTTGTATTTTTTGCAATAGTTTGAGAAGAAGGGATATTAACTCTTCCTTTAATGTTTGGTAGAATTTGCTTGTGAAGCCATCTGGTCCTGGATTTTTGTTTTGGGTGAGTGTTTTTGATTACTGATTCAATTCCATTGCTGGTAATCAGTGTGTTCAAATTTTCTATTTCTTCCTCATTCAGTTTTGGGAAGTTATATGTTTCTAGAAATTTATCCATTTCTTGTAGGTTGTCCAGTTTGTTGGCATATGATTTTTCATAATATTTCCTCATAATTATTTATATTTCCTTGGTGTCGGTTGTTATTTCTCCTTTCATTTGTGATTTTGTTCTTTCTCTCTCTCTCTCTCCCCTCTCTCAAGCTCTTCTGCTCTCACATCTCAAGAGTGTACTTTCACTTTAATAAACTTTCCTGCTTGTGTTGCTCCTTTGCTGTCCTGTGTCTGTCCTTGAATTCTTTCTTGTGCTGAGAATAAGAAGCTTTAGCAACATCTTTGGGATGGGCTGGGATGAGACCCCTGGGCCTGGGGGTCTCCCAAGTTCACCTGGCAGCAATTTAACTTATATTTACTTTACCTGGTTCCAAAATAAGATAATAGATAACATTTATTGAGTGCCAGATGCTTTATATTTATCAGTTAATCCTCACACCGTGGCCTGGGTATTATTATCCCAGTTTTATGGAAGAAAAATAAACAGATTAAGTACCTTGCCCAAGATTATACATAGCTAGGAAGCCAAGAATCAAAGCTCTAAACGCAAGACTTTTTTACTCCAAAGTCTGTGTTATAATCAGATTTAACTCTAAATTAAACAATTTGTGAGCTATCAAAATTTACCATATGTAAGAGTATACTTCCTGTAAACCTAGAGTCTGTAAATTAAAAGATAAGGGACTGTAGGATGTGCATTAATATATTAATGGGGGAACTGATATTTTTTCCAAAGTAGTATTAACACTTTAATTTTATTGGCAACCCACCTTGATCTTTGAAATCTCTTACCATAATATATTTAGTTAAAAAGATATTATAAAGATTTAATAAATAGAGGGACAATCTTTAAGTTTTCTTTCTTTTTCTTTAATGTAAGTTCACACCCAACATGGGGCTCAAATTCACAACCCCAAAATCAAGAGTTGCATGCTCTACCTAGTGAGCCAGCCAGGCACAACTTTAAGGAACATTGGCACTGAACTACTACTGTCTTAGATTTTTGTAAACCAAATAGTTCAAAGGATATTTAAGTTGGAAAGTAAGCATTACATTCTGTAATTCATACACATTTGAAACTTCCTAGATTTCAGATCTTTTCTAGGTTGCCAAGAGTTTATGAGTGGATGTTGACTTTTGTCACATACTGTGTCTTTTGAGATCACTATATAATTTTCCTCCTTTCGTCTGTTACATTGGTGAAATGCATAGATTTATTTTTTTAAGTTTTTATTTAGTTACAGTTAGTTATCATACAGCATTATGTTAGTTTCAGGTGTTCAATATAGTGATTCAACCCTTCCATACATCACCCTTTGTTCATTACCACAAGTGTACTCCTTAATCTCCATCATCTGTTTAACCCTTCCCCCCACTTCTTCTGCCCTCTGGTAACCATCAGTTTGTTTTCTATATAAATTGATGTTTAAATGATACATGTCATACATATCTTCTGGTACACACACACACACATTTTCTCCAGCTATATAAAAGTAGTTGGATCATTGGATATATATATCTTTAGCTTTCCCAGATAGTGCCAAACTGATTTCTAAACTGATTATACCCATGTATACTCTCACTAACAGTGTATGATAATTGCAGTTTCATATCTTTAACAATGCTTTTTGTTGTCAGACTTACTAGTTTTTCAAAACTGATAAATATTTAGTGTTTTTTAAATTGTGGTTTTAATTTGCATTTCCTTAAGTGCAAATGAGTTTGAGTACCTTTTCAATATTTGTTCACCATTTGTATTTCCCTTCCTGTGAATGGCCAATCCAAATATTTTATTCATTTAAAAACTTAGTTTCTTCTCAAGAAACAAGAAAGTTCTTAAATACACAACCTAACCTTACACCTAAAGGAGGTAGAGAAAGAACAGCAAATAAAGCCTAAACCCTGCAGGAGAAGAGAATTAATAAAGATTAGAGCAGAAATCAATGAAATAGAAACCAAAAGAACAGTAGAACAGATCAACAAAACTAGCTGCTGGTTCTTTAAAAGAATTAATAAGATCGATAAACCCCTGGCCAGACTTATCAAAAAGAAAAGAGAAAGAACCCAAATAAATAAAATCATGAATGAAAGAGGAGAGATCACAACCAACCCCAAAGTAATACAAACAATTATAAGAACATATTATGAGCAACCGTATGCCCACAAATTAGGCAATCTGGAAGAAATTGATGCATTCCTAGAAGTGTATGATCTACCAAAACTGAAACAGGAAGAAATAGAAAACCTGAACAGAGCCACAGCCAGCAAGGAAATTGAAATAGTAATCAAAAATCTCCCAAAAAACAAGAGTCCAGGGCCAGATGGCTTCCCAGGGGAATTCTACCAAACATTTAAAGAAGAATTAATACCCATTCTTCTGAAGTGATTTCAAAAAAAAAAAAAGAAAAAAAAAAAGAAAAGAAAAGAAAGGGAAGGGAAGGAAAACTTCCAAACTCTTTCTATGAGGCCAGCATTACCTTCATCCCAAAACCAAAGAAACACCCACCAAAAAGGAGAACTACAGACCAATATCCCTGATGAACATGGATGCAAAAATTCTCACCAAGATACTAGCCAATAGAATCCAACAGTATATTAAAAGGATTATTCACCATGACCAGGTGGGATTTATTCCAGGGCTGCAAGGGTGGTTCAACATCTGCAAATCAGTCAGTGTGACACACTACATTAATAAAAGAAAGGACAAGAATGATATGATCCTCTCAATGTAGAAAAAACATTTGACAAAGTACAGCATCCTTTCTTGATTAAAACTCTTCACAGTATAGGGGTAGAAGGAACATACCTCAAGATCATAAGTGCTATATTCGAAAAGCCCACAGCAGATATCATCTCATGAGGAAAAACTGAGAGCTTTTCCCCTAAGGTCAGGAACAGGACAGGAATGTCCACTATCACCACTGTTGTTCAGCGTAGTATTAGAAGTCCTAGCCTCAGCCATCAGACAACAAAAAGAAATAAAATGCATCCGAATCGACAAAGAAGTCGTCAAACTCTCACTTGTCGTGGATAACAAACTCTCACTCTAACACTCTATGTGAAAAACCCAAAAGACCCACCCCCAAATTGCTAGAACTCATACATGGAGTCAGCAGAGTGGCAGGATATAAAATCAATGCACAGAAATCAATTGCATTTCTATACACTAACAATGAGATAGAAGAAAGAGAAATCAAGGAGTCAGTCCCATTTATGATTGCACCCAAAACCATGAGATGGCTAGGAATAAACCTAACCAAAGAGGAAAAGGATATGTCCTCAGAAAACTATAGAACACTCCTGAAAGAAATTGAGGAAGACACAAAGAAATGGAAAAACATTCCATGCTCATGGATTGAAGAACAAATACCACTAAATGTAGGTAGCATAGGCTACCTAGAGCAATCTATACTTTCAATGCAATCCCTATCAAAATACCATCCACTTTTTTTCACAGAGTTGGACAAATAATCCTAAAATTTGCATGGAACCAGAAAAGACCCCAAATAGCCAAAGGAATGTTGAAAAAGAAAACCAAAGCTGGTGGCATCACAACTCCAGACTTCAAGCTGTATTTCAAAGCTGTAATCATCATGACAATATGGTAGTGGCACAAAAACAGACACATTAGATCAATGGAACAGAAGAGAGAACCCAGAAATGGACCCTCAACTCTATGGTCAACTAATCTTCGACAAAGCAGGAAAGAATATCCAACGGGAAAAAGACAGTCTCTTCAACAAATTGTGTTGGGAAAATTGGACAGCCACATGCAGAAGAATGAAGCTGGACTATTTCCATAGCAACTACTTACGAGACACATCTCCTGAGGCAAGGGAAACAAAAACAAAAATAAACTATTGAGACTTCATCAAGATAAAACTTCTGCACAGCAAAGGAAACAGTCGACAAAACCGTAAGACAACCAACAGAATGGGAGAAGATATTTGCAAATGTCTTATCAGATAAAGGACTAGTAGCCCAAATCTATAAAAAATTTATCAAACTTAACACCCAAAGAACAACTAATCCAATCAAGAAATGGGCAGAAGACATGAACAGACATTTCTCCACAGAAGACATACAAAGGGCCAACAGACATATGAAAAAGTGCTCAACATCACTTGGCATCAGGGAAATACAAATCAAAACCACAATGAGATACCACCTCACACCAGTCAGAATGGCTAAAATTAACATGTCAGGAAATGACAGATGTTGGTGAGGATGCAGAGTAAGGGGACCCTCCTACACTGTTGGTGGGAATGCAAGCTGGTGCAGCTACTCTGGAAAACAGTATCGATGTTCCTGAAAAAGTTGAATATAGAGCTACCCTACGACCCAGCAATTGCACTACTAGGTATTTACCCCAAAGATACAAAGGTAGTGATCGGAAAGGGCACCTGCACCCCAGTGTTTATAGCAGCAATGTCCACAATAGCTAAACTATGGAAGGAGTCTAGATAAATGGATTGACAGATGAATGGATAAAGATGTGGTATATATATGTACAATGGAATACTACTCAGCCATCAAAAAATTGAAATCTTGCCATTTGCAACAAAATAGAACTAGAGGGTATTATACTAAGCAAAATAAGTCAGTCAGAGAAATACAATTATCATATGATCTCACTGATAAGTAGAATTTAAGAAACAAGGCAGAGGATAATAGGGGAAGAGAGGGATAAATAAAATTAGACAAAATCAGAGAGGGAGACAAGCCATAAGAGACTCTTAATCATAGAAAACAGACTGAGGGTTGCTGGAGGAGAGAGGGGTGGGGATTGGGGTAACTGGGTGATACACTATATGTTAATTTAATTTAGGTGCGCCTGGGTGGCACAGCGGTTAAGCGTCTGCCTTTGGCTCAGGGTGTGATCCCGGCGTTCCGGGATCGAGCCCCACATCAGGCTCCTCTGCTATGAGCCTGCTTCTTCCTCTCCCACTCCCCCTGCTGTGTTCCCTCTCTCGCTGGCTGTCTCTGTCTCTGTCAAATAAATAAATAAAATCTTTAAAAAAAAAAATTTAAATAAGAAATAAAATCTTTTTAAAAAGTAAAAGAAAAACTTAGTTTCTATTACTTTTTTATTGGAATTCTATATATATTCCAAATAAGAGTGTTTTATTAAAAATATGTGTTTCACGAAGAAAGAGAAATTAGGGAATCTATCCCATTTACAATAGCACCAAAAACCATACGTTACCTTGGAATTAACTTAACCAGAGACGTAAAGGACCTATATTCTAGAAACTATAAATCACTCTTGAAAGACATTGAGGAAGACATAAAAAGATGGAAAGATATTCCATGCTCATGGATCGGAAGAATTAACATAGTTAAAATGTCCATGCTACCCAGAGCAATCTACACTTTCAATGCTATCCCAATCAAAATACCAAGGACATTTTTCAAAGAACTGGAACAAACAGTCCTTAAATTTGTATGGAAACAGAAAAGGCCCCGAATCTCCAAGGAACTGTTGAAAAGGAAAAACAAAGCTGGGGGCATCACAATGCCGGATTTCGAGCTGTACTACAAAGCTGTGATCACAAAGACAGCATGGTACTGGCACAAAAACAGACACATAGACTAGACCAATGGAATAGAGAGCCCAGAAATGGACCCTCGGCTCTTTGGGCAACTAATATTTTATTTGGCAGGAAAAAACATCCGGTGGGAAAAAGACAGTCTCTTCAATAAATGGTGCTGGGAAAATTGGACAGCTACATGCAAAAGAATGAAACTTGACCACTATCTCACACCATACACAAAAATAAACTCCAAATGGATGAAAGACCTCGATGTGAGACAGGAATCCATCAAAATTCTAGAGGAGAACATAGGCAACAACCTCTACGACATCGGCCAAAGCAACCTTTTTCATGACACATCCCCAAAGGCAAGAGAAACAAAAGATAAAATGAATTTATGGGACTTCATCAAGATTAAAAGTTTCTGCACATCCAAGGAAACAGTCAGAAAAACTAAGAGGCAGCCCACGGAATGGGAGAAGATATTTGCAAATGACACTACAGATAAAGGACTGGTATCCAAGATCTACAAAGAACTTCTCAAACTCAATACACGAGAAACAAATAAACAAATCAAAAAATGGGCAGAAGATATGAACAGACACTTTTCCAATGAAGACATACAAATGGCTAACAGACACATGAAAAAATGTTCAAAATCATTAGCCATCAAGGAAATTCAAATCAAAACCACACTGAGATACCACCTTACGCCAGTTAGAATGGCAAAAATAGACAAGGCAAGAAACAACAATTGTTGGAGAGGATGTGGAGAAAGGGGATCCCTCCTACATTGTTGGTGGGAATGCAAGTTGGTACAGCTACTCTGGAAAACAGTGTGGAGGTCCCTTAAAAAGTTAAAAATTGAGCTACCCTATGATCCAGCCATTGCACTACTGGGTATTTACCCCAAAGATACAGACGTAGTGAAGAGAAGGGCCATATGCACCACAATGTTCATAGCAGCAATGTCCACAATAGCTAAATCGTGGAAGGAGCCGAGATGCCCTGCAACAGATGACTGGATTAAGAAGTTGTGGTCCATATATACAATGGAATATTACTCAGCTATCAGAAAGAACGAGTTCTCAACATTTGCTACAACATGGACAGCACTGGAGGAGATAATGCTAAGTGAAATAAGTCAAGCAGAGAAAGACAACTATCATATGATTTCTCTCATCTATGGAACATAAGAACTAGGATGATCAGTAGGGGAAGAAAGGGATAAAGAAAGGGGGGGGTAATCAGAAGGGGGAATGAAACATGAGAGACTATGGACTATGAGAAACAAACTGAGGACTTCAGAGGGGAGGGGGGTGGGGGAATGGGATAGACCGGTGATGGGTAGTAAGGAGGGCACGTATTGCATGGTGCACTGGGTGTTATACACAACTAATGAATCATCGAGCCTTACATCGGAAACCGGGGATGTACTGTATGGTGACTAACATAATATAATAAAAAATCATAAAAAAAAAAAATATGTGTTTCAAATATATTTTCACATTCCAGGGTATCTTTTTGCTCTATGACGCTTTTGAAGAATAGGCTTTTAAAATTTTAATGACGTTAACATTATCAAATTTTTCCCTTATAGCTAGTGCTTTGTTTCTTTTTAAAGAAATCACTGTGAGGAAGTCTAAACTGGCTCATGCAGACAAACCACATTTAACAGTTTTTTATGTTGACAGTCCAGCTAAAGTTCCAAGCCAGCAGCCAGCATCTAGTTCTTGCCATGTAACTGAAGATGTCACCAGATTATTTCAGCCCTCAGCCATTGAGTCATTCCCAGCCTTTGAGTTTTCTAGCCAAAGCCCCAGACATGGTAGAACAGAGACTAGTTATCTCTTCTTTGCTCTGCCCACATCCCTCATCCATGGAATCTGTGAGCACAATAAAATGGTTGTTTTATGCCACTAAGTTTTACTAAGTTTTTTTAAATGCATGGTATAATTATATTTTGTTTAAAAATATGCTTGCATCATCGAATAAATTTATAAAAATGGGGGAATTTGCACACTGAGTTGTCATGGTTGTCTCTGGATCATGCATATTTACAAATAATGACACGAAGTTGGCTAAAAGGAAGAGAAATTTTACTCAAATTTAAAGATATCTGATGATCATTCCAAATATTTATTTTTTATTTAATTTGTTTAAACAAAAAACCAACAACAGTTCATCCATTTCTCCCACCCCTCAACCCCTGTCTCTGACAACGCCAGTCTGTCCTCTCTATCTATGAACTTGGTTTTTATTTATTTAAAAAAATTTTTTTTAGATTCCACATATAAGAGAGATCATACAGTGTTTCTCTTTCTCTTTCTTATTTCACTGAGAATAATGCCTTCGAGGGGCATCACTAAGTTTTAAGATGGTTTATTATGTAAGAATTGTAGAATAAAAAGACCATGGGAACCTTTTAGGAGAATGTTGTGATAGATGAAACGTAATAGTTTTTAGTCTCTGGAGATAATAAGAGAATCAAACAAACCATGTTCAGTCATGCTGATTATGCTGGGAACAGGGTAGTACGGCAGACTGCAAATTGTTCTCCCCAAACCCATTTTCATAGTATTAGCTGAGCATATGGATTCCTAGTGTGAAATGGTATTTTCCAGTATCCTTTCCAGCTGGACGTAGGTGTCGACCAAGGTCTTGCTCATGGCATATGAGAAGTGAGTGCAACTTCTATGTTATCTAAAAGGAACTGTCCCTTCATTTCCACTTTCTCTTCTTTCCTATAAGCTTGTGAAAAAGGACAACATCCTGGGGGTTGAAAGAGCAATGAGAAGGAAAGAACTAGAGTCCTTGAGTCTTTGTGGAATGGAGTTGCCCTATTACCTGGACAGTTTTCCTACTTTAAGACTGTTATAAGAGAAAGCTTAAAATTCATGTCTCATTTAATCCATTGCATTTTATATCTGTGTTACTTAGTTTACTCCCCCACCCACTCCTTAATTTAAACAGGTAGTGAAGAATAGAAATGGAGAAACAGAAAGATAATAGGATTCCCAGGAGTACAGCCTAGGAAGTTGGCAAGACTAGAAATTATCAAGACATCACTTTTTTTTTTTAAGATTTTATTTATTTATTTGACAGAGAGAGAGGCAGCGAGAGAGGGAACAGAAGCAGGGGGAGTGGGAGAGGGAGAAGCAGGCTTCCTACGGAGCAGGGAGCCCGATGCGGGGCTCGATCCCAGGACCCTGGAATCATGACCTGAGCCAAAGGCAGACGCTTAATGACTGAGCCACCCAGGCGCCCCTCAAGACATCACTTTAAAGCAAAATCTGTAAAGGGGGAATCAGGAATCTAAAAGGGAAAGGAAGTTGCTGTCTTTAATCATATGCTGACTCAGCTGGTCAGTTACTGGTCACTCAGGTCTCTGGAATTTATAATCACGTCTATAACCTCTATTGTTTTTTAATAGCTATTACAGCTGACTGATGAGAAATAAAATTTATAATGCATAAAATATTACACATAATGTCCTAATTTGGCTTTTAGAATTTCTTGCCTTTTTTCCATATCCTAGTCAAGTGGAATAACTACACCTCTCTCTCTCTTTAATGATAAACTGTACATTAGGTAAAGTTTACCGTTTTAACTATTTTTAAGTGTACAGTTCCTTACCATTCAGTACATTCACACTATTGTGCAACCATCACCACTATCCATCTCCAGAACTTTTTCATCATCTCTACCTTTAACTCTATAACCATTAAATAACTCCCCATCCTACACCATCCTAAGTGGTTCTCTCTTTTTTGTAATAAAATAGTGAATAAAACATCAGAAAATCTTTAATGAGACTGAGTGGTAACTGCAAACAGTAAGAAGATATAATTAGGAAAGTAGACTTTTGTATGCCATTTCTATTTGTGAAATTATTCAGATGAGGATATATTCTTTGCAGAGGCTGCTTGATTTCTCATCTGGAAACCTAAAAACTAAGCTGAAATTTTTTTCTTTAATTTTCTATTCTCCCTCTTAATTTGTACTGAAACAAGCTTTTGTTTCATTCATACTTATTTCTTTAGGGCACTAATTTCCATCTGCTTATTCACAGCTGGAAACCATGATCTTCTGGATCTACTAATGTGTTTGACCATGATGAATCATGTGATAAACAAAAGCTAATGATCATTTTGGCAGGAAATAAATATGAGAATAATGCTCAGTAAACAAAGATCTTTCCCCTTAATTAAATCCATTATAATAAAATAGGAAAAGTGAAATATGTAAAAATATGTAACTTTTTTTAGAAATGTCTTCAAAAAACTGTGAAGCATTTCATGTTTTATTCATTGTTGAGTTGACTGCCTTTAATATGTGTCAAACTGTCCATTTAAGTAGGATCTACCCGATCTCAGATTTTTTTTAAGTGTTACCTTTTTGATTACTATTAACATTTTATTATAATATGGAAAAGTAAAGTCATAGTTCTCGGCCTTTCCTTTGACACTTTAGATCTCATAATCTTAATTCCAAATAAGCTGATGATTATTAATCCACTTTATTACCCAAACAGAAAAAATAAAAGCCAATAAATCAAATGAATATACAAATCAGAAGAATTATCCAAAAAACTGAAAACCAGTGCCAGATGTAGTTCCTAAGAATGCTACTAGATAAATGTCAGAAATATCACACTTTCTTTACTTTTACTGTGAAGAATGNNGGGAAAGAAAGTAATTGAGATGTATGGTTGTACCACATACATGGGGTAGAGATTACACAGAGGTTTTTTTCTTTTCTCTTTCCTTTCTTTTCCTTTTTTAAGATTTTATTTTTAATTAATCTCTATACCCAAAGTGGGGCTCAAATTGAACAACCCTGAGATCAAGAGTCAGCCATGTGACCCTTATTTTCTTTTTAATTCTTACAGTATTTTATTGCTGTAAGACAGAAATAATACTTGATACATAACAAGAGATCTCAAATATTGAATAACTTGAATTTGAATTAGAGCAATTGGATTTCAAAAAAGCTGCTTTCTTAGAAAAAGTAACCTCTCCCAGTCTCAAAATTTTCTTTTCTTCACATTTAAGTAAAAGGAAATAATAATTTAGAAAGAGAAAATGTTAATTTATAAGTAAAATTTCCTGTAATTTCTTTTTTCTTCTTGATTAAAGATTTTTTTTCCCTCTACTGTACACTTTGGAAGTCTTAACTTTCAATTAACTTCCCAGCCACCATAGAAAGTTCATTATACATGAAAGTGAAGTGGTTTTCTTTCATGTTTCAGCTGAATTTGAATTACTGTATTCTGTGTGTTGGGAAGAGGGTAGGATTACATGTTGCCTTGGGAAAGATATCACAAGGTCTAGGACAACAAATATAATTTCAGTCTTGTCAGGGCCTTGCTTTAGAACTCTCATTTCACACAGAATGAAATCTAAATCATTGAGCCAGTATTCAGGACCCACTGTGAGCTAGTTGCAACCTTTATGTTCCCAACCTCATCTCCTTCCTTCTTCTGCCCTAGTTAGACTGCTCAAGTAAATCATGGTCTCTTTAAAATTCGGAGAATTTCCTCAGGAGTTAACCCTTTACCTAAGCATTCTCTTTTCAGACTTCTCTCTTTTTTTTCTGGACACTCAAATTCTGGAATTCTTTCAAGGTCTAGCTCAGGTACCACTTCCTTCCTTAACTGTTGTAATCATTTGGTGATATCTCCCTGTACATCTCTCCACTGAATGTCCCCACCCCTTTAAGAATTCTCTTTATTCTTTTTTTTTTTTTTTTTAAGAATTTATTTACTCATTTGACAGAGAGATGGCCAGCCAGCGAGAGAGGGAACACAAGCAGGGGGAGTGGGAGAAGAAGCAGCAGGCTTCCAGCCGAGCAGGGAGCCCCATGTGGGGCTCGATCCCAGAACCCTGGGATCACTCCCTGAGCTAAAGGCAGACGCTTAACGACTGAGCCACCCAGGCACCCCCTCTTTATTCTTTTTATATTCCTTTCTCTGTCTTATGTTTCAGATCTGGCTCTTCAGTCCTGAGTGCTACGTAGAAAATAACATGGGTGTAAAATTCAGATACAGCTAATTGGTATGAATTTTGCATTTCCCTTTTGCCAGCCTGCTGTGTGACCTTGTGCCAGTTAAACTTTCTGAACCACAGTTATCTAATCTGTAAAATGAAGAGAATTCCATTTGCTTTGCAATGTTAGTTTGAGAATTTGAGATAAAATATGTAAAGCACATTGTACTATGTACATAGCAAATGCTCAACAAACTCATGCATACTTGATTTTTGTCCCCATTCTAGTGGTAGCCACCAATAGGCAGCCCTGTTGAGTTAATTTGCACTGTCAAGTTGGATCTACCTTGTCTCTTATGGGGATCCTGAAGGACATCTTTTATTTATTTTTTTTTAAGATTTATTTATTTGAGAGAGAGAGAGTGAAGACCTAGAAGGAGGGGTAGAGGGAGAGGGAGAGAAGCAAACTCCCCACTGAGCATGGAGCCTGACATGGGGCTCGATCTTACAACCCCGACACCCTGACCTGAGCAGAAATCAAAAGTCAAAGACTTAACTGACTGAGCCACCCTGGCACCCCTGAAGGACATCTTATGTGATTAGGAAATCCTGGGAATCTGAGGTTTTCAGATGGGGATGATTTTGCCTCCAGTTTCGCCCCCAAGATATATGGCTTTGTCTGGCGACATTTTTGGTTGTTGCAGCTGGAAGATACTATTGGAATTTTGTGAGTAGAGGCTGGGGATGCTACTAAACAGTCTACAATGAACAGGACAAAAAAAATTAGTCCAGTCCAAAATGTCAGTAGCGCTGAATTAACCTGCTTTAAACTCATCATCCTATGGACTCTGAAAAGACAGCACAGTATAGTCAAAAAAGCCTAAGATTAAGGTGTTCTGGGTTCTAGTTCTAGTTCCGCACAAGTGGTACATCGTGGGACAAGTCATTTAACTTATTCCTCTATCCTCTGTGTTTCCTACTATGTAAATTAGCTCTAGAGCTGCACTGTCCAATATGGTAGTCATTAGCCACAGGTGTGGCTACTTAACTTAAAATGAAATAAAACTAAACAATTTCTTTGTTGCACAAGTCACATTGCACTTGTTCAGTAGCAATGTATGGCTAATGGCTACTGCACTGACTGAACAACACAGATGTGGAACATTTCCATCATTGCAAAAATTTTTACTGAACAGTGCTGGTCTAGAGATTTGGTTACAGTCAGAATCAGGCCTTGATTTTTCAATATTTAAAATGGAGATAGCATGGAGATAACATGATCCCTAAGGTAACTTCCAGGTCTCTACTTTTGTGATTCTAATTTTTTAAAATTTTATTTTAAGTAAACTTTGTGCCACGTTTGGGGCTAAAAGTCATAACCCTGAGGAGCGCCTGGGTGGCTCTTGGTTCGGGATCAGGCTGTGATCTCAGGGTCCTGGGATCAAGCCCTGCATTGGGCCCCATGCTTCGTGCAGAGTTTGCTTGTCCCTCTCCCTCTGCTCCTCCCCCTCCCCTTTCTCAAATAAACAAAATCTTTAAAAAAAACCCTCACAGGGGTGCCTGGGTGGCTCAGTCGTGATCCCAGGGTTCTGGAATCAAGCCCCTCATCAGGCTCCCTGCTGCGCTGGGAGCCTGCTTCTTCCTCTCCCACTCCCCCTGCTTGTGTTCCCTCTCTTGCTGGCTGCCTCTCTCTCTGTCAAATAAATAAATAAAATCTTTAAAACAAAACAAAACAAAAACCTCACAACCCTGAGATCAAGAGCCACATGCTCTGCCAACTGAGCTAGCCAGGCACCCCTAGTTTTGTGATTCTGAAGGAGAATACATAAAGTAATGTACCTTAATAAAAGAATTGTAAATGAGTGGCTAAGAAATTTTGGAAGCACATATTCTAATCAATGTCATCATAATCAGAGTATTTGTGTTAGCATGTCTGACACTGAAGCTTAAACAAGTTTATGGTACCTACTACAAAGGCATGGACTAGACTTCCAGTTTCTGGTTCAGCATGTAAAGATTTTCAAAGTCATCACTCCATCATAACACCAAGTAAAATGCTAAACAAACTGAAAACTCAATTTTATTTAGCTTCATTAGAGATGTGAAGTCATAGGGCAAAACAGTACTCCCAAAATTGAAGAGACAGGTGAATACAGAGAATTACAACTTACCAGAGCAGAAATCCTGAGCAGAATCTTTGATAGGGACACATACTGTGATGGGAAAACCTGAACTATAATTGATGAATTATATATATTGCTGGAGGCTCAAAGTGGACAAGTCTGAGCATTAAAAACTCTAGAGAGTCCCAGGCATGGGCAAGGGGCACAATTTCATGAGTTTTATTTCTAGGAGCTTGACCAAGTTCTCACAGTAAATATTGGAGAAAAATCCCCTCATGCTTCTGGTAGGGGAAGAGGAAAAGGAACCATTTTCAAATAACCAGAGTATTCCGTTTTTTTGTTTTTGTTTTTGTTTTTTTAACAAGGCCTGGCATCAAGAGAAAGCTGTTTTACCAGAGCATGACTGATCAGGGGGTCAGGAAAATACCCAACTCCAGCCCACTCTAGCCATCCTTTCCCATTTTAAGTGGAGGGGAAAGCTGAGAAACACTCCTGAAGCTCAAAATTCACAGGCACAGGCTCACTAAAAGACTGAGACCTAATCATAGGACTATAGAAAGCTTCCCTTATCCTAACATTTCACCACCTCACTACTGAAGGCCTATATATTGCAGTTCCTTTTACCTTGCACATCATGTCTGATTATCAAAAACTTACAAGGCATACTAAAAGGCAAAAAAAAAACCCCAAAAACAAACACAGCTTCAAGAGACAGAGCAAGCATCAAAACCAGACTCATATATGGCCGGGATGTTGAGAATTATCATACAGGGAATTTAAGACAATTATGATTAATATGCTAATGGCTGTAATAAAGTAAACAGCATGCAAGAAGAGAGGGATAGTGTAAACAGAGGGATGGAAATTCTGAGATTCAAAAAGAAATGGTACAGATTAAAAGCACTATAAAAAATGAAGAATGACTTTTATCAGTAGACTGGACATGGCTGAGAAAACACTCTTTGGGTTTGAGGATAAGTTAATAGAAACTTCCAAAATAGAAACACAAACAGAAAAAAGACTGAAAAAATCAGAACAGAATAGCCAAGAACTGTGGGACAACTACAAAAAGTGTAACATGTGTAATGGGCATACCAGAGGGAAAAAAAAGAACGGAAGAAATATTTGAAGCAATAAAGACTGAGAATTTCCCCAAAGTAAGGACAGGCACCAAATCACAGATCCAGGAATCTGAGAGAACACCAAGCAGGATAAATGCCAAAAAAAGCTACACCTAGGCATATCATATTTAAATATTAGAATATCAAAGGTATCAAAGATAGAGAAAAATCATTTTTTTTAAAGATTTTATTTATTTGTCAGAGAGAGAGAGAGGGAACACAAGCAGAGGGAGCAGCAGGCAGAGGGAGAAGCAGGCTCCCTGTTCAGCAAGGAGCCTGATGCAGAACTCGATTCCAGGACCCTGGGATCATGACCTGAGCTGAAGCCAAATGCTTAACTGACTGAGCCATCCAGGCATCCTGAAGATAGAGAAAAATCTTGAAAGGAGCCAGATGGGGAAATGTATCTATTTATAGAGGAGCAAAGATAAAAATTATGTCTGACTGCTTTTCAGAAAAAGAGAGTGGAGTGAAATATTTAAAGTACTGAGAGAAAAAACACCAACCTAGAATTCTGTACCTTGTGAAATTATCTTTCAGAAGTGAAGGGGATGGAAATAAAGACTTTCTTAGACAAAATAAATACATAAATAAATAACAAAAAATTAAGGGAAATTCTTGCCTTGCAAGAAATGTTAGAAGTTCTTCAGAGGGGCACCTGGGTGCCAGTCGGTTAAGTGTCTGACTCTTGATTTTGGCTTAGGTCATGATCTCAGGGTTGTTAGACTGAGCCCCATGTCACGTTCCATGCTGGGTATGGAGCATGCTTAAGGTTCCCTCTCTCTCTCCCTCTGCCCCTCCTCCCAGCTTGTGCATGCACGCTCTCTCTCTCTCTCAAAAAAAAAAAAAATTGTACTTCAGAGAGAAGAAAAAAGATATAGGTCATCAACTCAAATCCACACAAAGAAAAGAAGAGCATTAGAGAAAGAATAAGTGAAGGTAAAATAAAACCTTTTCCCATTTTTCTTATTTTTAAATGCTCTAACAATTATTTAAGATAATAATAGCAACACTATTCAATTATGTATGTTTATGAATATAGGCATATACATGCTTATGTATAGGTGAAATGAATGGCGGCAATGATACAAGGATGGAGGGAGGAATTAGGAAATATTTTGTTATTATAAGGCTCTCACAATATCTGTGAAGCAGTATAGGGTTACTTAAAAGTGGATTTGGATGAGTTGTAAAAGTATATTGCAAATTCTAGGCAACCACGAAAAAAAAGCAAAGAGAGAAGAGGAAGTGATATTATATAAAATGTGTGGAAGAAAAAAATAGGAACATAGAATAAGGGCAATGAATAGAAACCAGTAATAAATATGGTACATATTAGTACAACTATATCAATAATCACTTTGAAGACCCATGATTTAAATACACTATTTAAAAGACAGAGATTGTCAAAGTGGATCAAAAAATAAGACTCGATTATAGGTTGTCTACAAGAAACCAACTTTAAATATAAGACACATATTGATGAAAAATAGATGGGCAGAGAAAGATAAACCATCCTAACACTAATCAAAAGAAGGCAGGAATAGCTATATTAACCTCAGACAGAGCAGACTTCAGGGCAAGGAAATTTATCAGAGATAAAGAGGGGCATTACATAATGATAAAGGGGCCAATTACCCAAGAGGATATACAAATTCTTGGGGTGCCTGGCTGGCTCTGTCAGTAGAGCACGCAACTCTTGATCACGGGTTTGTGAGGTCAAGCCCCGCATTGGTCATGGAGCCTACTTTAAATAAATAAATTAACTAATTAATTAAAAAATAAATAAATTCTTAATGTGTGTGTTCTTGACAAGAAAACATCAAATTACGTGAGGAAAAACTGGTAGAACTGCAAGGATAAATAGATGAATCTGCTCCAACTATATAAAAAAATGGACCAATCCAGCAGGCAGGCATAAGGACACAGTTGAACTCAATATCACCATTAATCATATTGTATATAGTTGATGTCTATCAACTGCTTCACACAGCAACAGCAGAATGCATATTCTTCTTAAGTTTACATGGAAAAGTCACCAAGACAGACCCCATTCTGAGCCATAAAACACACCTTCACAAATTTAAAAGAACAGAAATTAGGGGCAAAACTGGGGGCTTTTCCCCTAAGGTCAGGAACAAGACAAGAATGTCCATTCTCACCACTTTTATTGAACATAGTACTGGAAATCCTAGCCACAGCCATCAGACAACAGAAAGAAATAAAAGGCATCCAAATCATTAATGGAGAAGTAAAACATTCACTATTGCAGATGAAATGATACTATATATAGAAAACCCAAAAGACTCCACCAAAAGAACTACTAGAACTGATAAATGAATTCAGTAAAGTTGCAAGATACAAAAGCAGGGGGAGGGGCAGGGGAGAGAAAGAAGTGGACTCCCTGCTGAGCAGGGAGCCAGACCTGGGGCTGGGTCCCAGGACCTTGAGATCATGACCTGAGCCGAAGGCAGACACTTAACTGAGCCACCTAGATGCCCCTAAACAACACACTTCTAAATAATATATGGTCAAAGAAGAAATTCCATGAAAAATTAAAACATATTTTAAACTAAATGAAAATGTAAATACAACTTATTAAAACTTGTGAGGTGTGGGGGTGCATGGGTGGCTCAATCCGTTAAGCGTCTGACATCTGCCTTTGGCTCATGTCATGATCCCTGGCCCACATTGGGCTCCCTGCTCAGCAGGGAGCTTGCTTCTCCTTTCCCCCTCCTCCCTGCTCGTGCTGTCTCTCTGTGTGTCAAATAAATAAGTAAAATCTTTAAAAAACTACAAAAACTTGTGAGGTGCAGCAAAGTCTGTGCTAGAGGGAAATTCATAGCATTGAATGCATTAGAATAGAAGAAAAATTTTAAATCATTCATCTAAACTTTCGTCTTAGGAAACTAGAGAAAGAATAGCAGGAAAAAAATTAGAGCAGAAATCAATGAATTTGAAAACAGGAAAACAATACTGAGAATCAATAAAACCAAAAACAAAATCAACAAGCCTGTAGCCACGCTAACTGAAAAGGTATGGATTGAAGGGAAGTGGGCAAGGCAGAATTTATGAAAGGGGAAGTTTAGAGCATAAACTTGTTTATATGTCTCCAACTCTGTCTAAGTGAAACTCTGTTCTATCTAGCACAGTTGAGAATCTGCTTCAATTGGCAAGTTGTCCATAATGGGAATGATTGCAGGTTTTTTTTACAAGATATCACTACCTATCAAGATAATCTTCTTAATTTCACTGGCTCTGAATCATGGTGAAAATGCAATCTCAAGATTATAATTTACCTCTTTTTTTTTTTTTTTTTTTAAAGGAAGAGGCTTCTTTTCTTTTTAAAAAATATTTTATTTATTCATTTGACAGAAAGAGAGAGAGAACACAAGAAGGAGGATCAGGGGCACCTGGGTGGCGCAGTTGTTAAGCGTCTGCCTTTGGCTCTGGGCGTGATCCCGGCGTTATGGGATGGAGCCCCACATCAGGCTCCTCAGCTATGAGCCTGCTTCTTCCTCTCCCACTCCCCCTGCTTGTGTTCCCTCTCTCGCAGGCTGTCTCTATCTCTGTCAAATAAATAAATTTTTAAAAAATCTTAAAAAAAAAAAGGGGGGAGCAGCAGAGGGAGAGGGAGAAGCAGGCTCCCTGCTGAGCAAGGAGCCCAATGCAGGGCTCCATCCCAGGACCCTGAGATAATGACCTACGCCGAAGGCAGACTCTTAACCACTGAGTCACCCAGGTGCCCCTATAATTTACCTCTTTATGTAATTCTTTCTCGGGTGATAATGCTCTGTCTGATTTACATAAGTTATCCAATAGTCTTGGTAGATGTAATTTGCGTTGTTAATTAATTTAGTAACAATCTAAGGTTATATAGGTGAAGTGAATTGAAACTCCAAACTCTGTCATCAGATGAGAACTATTTGAACACAGAAGCATCCAGTGGATTTAGGCAGGGCCATTTCAATTCACGAGTAAGCCTTTTGAAAATAAAGAGAATCCTCACTACAGTAGAGTAGGAAGGATAGAAAGGGAGGTTAGAAGTGGGAGCCTTTAGTACCACTCAACATCAATTACCGGAAAAGTTGTCAATTACAGACCCCAACAGAAGAATCTTAAACAGGGAAGAATCATCAATTACAGTCCCCAATAGGGAAAGAGGTACAATGCATCTTCTACAAGTAATCTACTAACCCTACAACTCAGCCAGTGAGAAACCATCGTCATGCAGAACTCATGCCTTTTTCCAATGGGCTTTCATTCAGAACAATCCCTTCCAACTTCCTCCTTCTGCTCCATAAAATAATGTACCTCTCCTTTGTTTGTTGGATTTGCCTGTGGTTTTGCCTTAGAGTGCATGTTCTGAATTGCAATTCTGTTATTCCCAGATAAAGTCATTTTTGCTGGCTTTCTTTTTAAGGTTAACACCTTTTGTCATGAAAATCAGGCCAGAAACATGATTTTAACATAACAAGGCCATGTTGTTTCAGAAGGCAACTAACAGTCTTAGTAAGAGAATGTGTTATCCAGGTGGCAAATGTGTTTGCCTTGAGGTATATCTGAAGATGAAGCGGTTATAGCTTCATTGGTGGAGACACCTAAGTATTTATTAAGGACCCACTCATAAAACCAAAGCTTATAACCCACTCCAGGGAGCTGTCAGAAGTCTCAGCAGTGGAACACTTGTTGGCATCTTGCTGACACCTACATGTCATCTAAATGCAGCAGAAATTGACAGACTCAAGAAGGGATTTGGAATAATACACAGACATATAGTGAAATAGATAATTTCATTTTATAGTCTGCAAATATTTATTGGGCTCCTATTGTGTATAAGACACTATGCAAGGACCTGAACGTATATACCAGTGAATAAAGTCCCCGTTTTAAGAGTGCTCACATTTTACTAGGGGGAATTCACAATAGACAAAGAAATTTTATGTCGGTTCTGAAGTGCTACAGTGAAAAATAGAGTAAGGGAGAAGAAGGGATGCTATTTTCTAAAAAAAAATATGAGGAATGCTTTACTGATGTCTTAAATGTTTGGGCTGCTATAACAATACCACAGACCGGATAGATTACAAACAAACCAAAAAAAATGTTTTTTAAGTTCTGTAGGCTGGAAGTCCAAGATAGGGTGGTTATGTGAATGCCATCTTCCACGGGGTCCCAGACTTCTTGTATTCTCACATAGTGCAAAGGGATACCGAGCTTTCTGAAATCGATTTCATAAGAATACTAATCCCATTCATAACGGGTCCTCCCTCAGGATCTATTTTCAAAGGCCCTACCTCCTATTACCATCACCTTCCGTGTTTGGATGTCAACATACAAATTTTGGGAGGACGCACATTCAGATTTTACCACGGAAAAGGTGATTCTTCAGCAGAGACTTGAAGACTGTGTGTGGACATTTGGGGAAGGAGCATTCCAGGTAGAGGGACAGCTTATGTAATAATCACTGAAAATGGAGTATGCTTTGTGAATTTTAGGAGCAGCAAGGAAGCCATTCATCTGGACTGATAATAAGGAAAGGCCAGAATAGTTGGGATAAGTTACAGCTAAGTGTGGGAGGAAAACACAGGTCCTTGCTCACTGTTTTAAGCTGGATGGGAAACTACTGGAGAGTTTTTAGCAGAGGAGAGACATCTTATTTCTATGTTAAAAGAACACTTTGCTTACTGTGCTGGGAAATCCTTGGGTGGGGAGAGTACATAGGCAGAGGCTATCATAATAACCTAGAAAAGGTTTAGTGGTAACTCACATTAGAGTGGTCATGGAGGCGATGTATAAAAAGAGTAAACGAATGGGCATGGCTGTGATCCAACAAACTTTATGACTCTAAAACTTGGATTTCACCTAATTTTCAAGTATCACTAAATATTATTCTTATATTAATTTTTAAATGCGTACCAAGCAACACGGCTGTTTACAATTTGCCAAGTTTTGGTATAGTTGAGATAGGACATTAGTTCGTAATCTTTGAAGACGGGTGATGGTATGTGGAGTTTCATTACACTAGCTTACTTTTGTATATGGTTGACATTTTTCATAATACAAAGTTTTAAAAATGTTTAGGTGCACCAGAAGTGATTAATCTATGTGTCTTCCCAACCCCTTTAGACAAATATCTCCTGAAAGTTGTCTGTATCTAGTCAATGCAGTCTTTGCTTTTTGTTCTGAAGAAGCAAAAACCCTATGAAGCCTTTAGTATTGTCAAAATAATCCCTTTGGATTGGACATTTCGCAACTGCGAAAGTAGAAGGCACAAACGCGATTAGGGGAAAAGGACTTTTGCTTTTGTTTTGTTTTCACATTAGTATACGCGCCCAAAACCAATCCCCTTTTACAAAAAATCAAGACAAAATCCCCTTTAGTTAGCACTCCAGCATTCTCCGCCCTCAGATGAATCCCGGAAATGACGCCCTCAGCTAAATGCTGCCGTCCCCAGTAGTGGTGGGGTAATAACGTCAGCACGTCGGTCATCCTACACGTCCAGTCCGGGTAAGACTGACTGGAACGCCCCAGCTGGCGCCAGTCCCCGAATCTTCGGGAGCACTGTCGACTGCGACTGCGCAGGAATGCTGGGGAGGGTCTTCAAGTCGTCCCGCCCCCTTCCAGCCTGTGCGACCAATGAACAGTTCCTGCCCCGGGGCCGGGTAAAACCTTAGAGGCCGGAGTGATTAGCAGAGAGGACAGCCCCGCCCTTGGCTCCTCCAGGCCCTTGCTCCCCGCCTCGCGCCGTCGCCGCCCCGCCTCCCTCTCCCGCCCGCCTGTCCTGCTGCGAGGTGACACGGGGCTTCGGCTGGGGAAGGGGGCGAGGGAAGGAAGTTAGACGTCGGCCTAGTGGCCTTGGCACAGCCCCCAACGTGAGCGCGGTGAGGGGAGCGGGTCGTAGGGAAGAAGGGGCCGCGTGGCAGACGTGGGAGGGCCCGGGGTACGTGGTGGGGGAACGCTCTGTAAAGTCTAGGGAGGCTGTGAGGGGGCGAGGTTGACCCGGGTGTGTCCTAGTGCTGTCGGCCGGGCGTGGATAGCGGGTTGGAGGATGCCGAGCTCGCGTTGCCCCATTTCCAAAGCTTCTTTTGGCAGCTTGGCACACCTTAGGTTTGCCTCTGTTTTGGTTTGTCTGGGTTGCGAGAAGGAAATTTAAAGATCCCTGAAAACACTTGGAGCCTTTCTCGGGGTGTTTTCCGTGCTGGTACGTGCGTGCTCCTTTCTTCTTCCCGGATGGAGAGGTAGAGAGGCCAGGTGGGCTGGTCAGCTTTCACTCTCTGAGTATTGTTGAAATAAACAAACCAGGAATTCTTCACCCTCCTCCCCACGCCCTTCTCTGCAACTCAACGACAAACATTCCCAACAAGTTTTAAGAAGCAGACTAGAAAATTCTAAGGGATTCTTTGTCTTTGAAATATAGCACTAGTGAGTGTGGCTTTCTTAATGTTTATAGAAAATGAGTGGCAACGGGACGCATTTTTGGTTACGGATACTCATCTTTCAGGGTCTGTCCTAGAGAATTCTAACTTTATATTGATGTGAAATATTGTGTTAGCTGTCATGTTTTCCAAAGCACTAGTTTTTATGAACTCAATCACTGTAAAAGCTTAGCTGGTTGTTTGCGGGAAGTGAAGTAGATGAATCTATAGTTCTGACAAATCTAAAATTTTTAATATGATCTCTGTTTCTAGCGAACCTTTGCGTATTTTTCTCTTTAACAGATTTATTTAATCGCCCAACTACCACTGATGAAGATAAGTTGGAGTAACTGCTTGAACTGAATTTTATTGACCAGAAGACAGTCCATTTGTTTCACTTCTTTTTGTTTTCCCTACTGCTTTGAGCTTTACTGTAACGGCTGAAAAACTTGGAAAATAAAATGAACATGCTGTGGTTTTGAAACATAATTTTTTTTTTTGAGGAAAAATTAAAGTGCCAGAGTGAAAGCCAGAATGGCATCCAGAGAGAGGCTCTTTGAACTTTGGATGCTTTATTGTACAAAGGTAATTGCTTTCCTTTTTATTTTTAAGTTTTAAAATACTTTGTTATAAAGTTTTGTGACTGGCCTTATTTTATTTAATGGATAGTAGCATATTTTTATTCATAGTAATGACCCAAAATGTAAAAACATGGAATTTTCTATTTTCCACTTTCCCAGGTTTGAACACATACACAATATTGACACATTTTTAAAACCTGTAGGTATGGTTTTGATCCTTTTCTTAAGTGATCCCCAAATTATATAAGTAGTATTATGACTTTAGGAGAAAAATAAAATATTTGTTTATGTGCTTTTCTTTTTCTCCCACAAATTGAGGATGAGATAGAGATATTTTTATGAGAAGAGCATTCAGTATTTTTCCTATAATTAGCCTTTTAATTAGCTTTAAAAAGGTTATTGCTTAGTTAAAGATGTTATTGATTTGAGGTGGTTACTGTAAGCTTACTGTGATCATAGCACCTTATGAGTATTGTCTCATTTGACCCTCACAAACAATCCTGTGAGATGGATATTGTAATTATCCCCTTTTGCTGATGAGAAGATTGATGCAGAGGCTAACAGGGCTATTGAGAAGCAGAGCCACCTGAGTCAAGTCCACGCTTTTATCCATTATGACTTCATATTTTTACTTTCGTATTCAAAAATAATTTTTTGTGTTTGTCTTTATGTGACTTTTTACATGTTAGCTTTGATTTTATGTTATTGGAGGAGAAGGATACTACTTAACATGTTTTTCAAGAGAGGAGCTACGTTACCTAAAGTATTGGAGAGGGTCAGAGATCTCTAATTTACTACTTGAGTTACTTTAAGTCTGTGGTGAAGTTCTCAAGTCTCAGCTTCTGTTTCTGCATTATCCCTTTGGGCTCCTTTTTCATTCAGCTTTTTAAAGAACAAGTTATTCTTTAACAAACGATCTCAGTCATCTCTGAAACTAAATTTTAGAGGTCACACTGGAATTTTCTTTGACTTCCTGGTTTGGTAGGTCTTACAATTACTGAAGGACATCTACTTTGAAATGTTTGATATGGATTTTTAAAATAGCTTTTTTAGTCGTGTGTAATTTAATGCCAGAAGTGTCTTTTTAAAAATAGACCACTCTTCTAATAAAAAAGGAATCTAATTCACCACTTTTGAAAATAGTCACTAACACATGTCAGCCAAAAATTAAAATACACTTTAGTTTAAAAATGATTTATTTAAAAATACATTAAACTTACTAGGTTTTACATTTTCAGGATGACAAAAGATAAATTGGGTTACATTGTCTTATTAATTAGTTATGTTGCTTGTAGGTGGAGTTCTTGTTTTATTTGTCATTGTGCTTATTGAAAAGATAGTATAGGGGCACCTGGCTGGCTCAGTTGGTAGAGCATGCGACTCGTAATCTCCGGGTTGTGAGTTTGAGCCCCGCATTGGGTGTAGAGATTACTTAAAAATAAAATCTTAAAAAAAAAAAAAAAAAGTATAGTTTGTTGGCATACCCAGAGTTGTACTCTTGATGACTTTTAATATAAATATGAATCCTTACCTTATTATGAAGATGTCTAAGTAAATAATGACGACCCTTCATGGTCAAATTTTAAAGCCTATTTTTGGACAGGAGATAATTCCCCCCCCCTTTTTTTTTTATAAATCCCATTTTTATGTTTAAGATTTAAATCAGTTGTGCACTTAATAAGATTTAAAGTTTTTAACTTTTCAAAAATTGTTATTAAAATAATGATTTTATGTTCATCAGTTCGTGTGTAAGCTTGTAAGCCGGACAACTTTCTTTTCTACAAACACCTTGAATTCAAGTAGTTTCCAAATATATATCATAGATTTAACACTTCTGCTCCCTGGTGAGTATGATTACCGAATATCCAGTTCTCTATACTCTTTTTTTCACCTAACTTTTAAGACCTTTTTTTACACCTTTGGTGGGCCATCAGACTACTTCAGGATTGCACGGATCTTTTAACTTAGCTCCAACTTAGACTTCTTTGTGGGGTTATAATTGTAAAGTCTAGTTTTGGCTCTGCTCCTGTTTTATTTTGTGACCTTGAGCAAGACTTAACCTCTTTGGGTCTCACATTTTCTCATATTTCATGTAAGAGTGTGTGTGTTCACATGTATGTGTGTGTATAGAGAGAAAGCTTGTCTAACTCACCATTAACATTTTCATTTGTTTTGACCTCTGAGAGACGTGCATTTATTTTGTCCTTATGCTTATGATTGTCATATAGACCTTTTTAGTTCATCTTCTTTTTTAAGCTTTTCCTTATGGAAAATTTCAAGTGGTCATAAATAGAGAAGATAATACAGCGAACCCTTTTGTATCTGTCCTCCTGCTTCAGTCCAATTCATGTTCAGTAGTGTTTCATCTATAACCCTCCATTACCCCTGCATTGTTTTAAAGCAAATGCTAGACAACATAATCTTATCTATAAGTATTTAAAAGTATATCTATAAAACAAGAACTCTTCTTAAAAGCATAATCACAATACGATAATTCTTTGAATCATCAAATATCTGTCAGTATTCAAACTTTTCTGGTAGTATTATAAATGCTCTTATTTTCTTGCTGTTTGATTCAATATTTAAACAAAGTATACACATCATATTTTTTTGAAAATGTCTGTTAAATCTTTTAACCTATAGGTTCTCCCTCACCATACTTTTTATTCCTTCTATTTATTTGTTGAAGAAACCAGGTTTTGACATTAGAGTTTTCCTCAGTCAGGGTTTTGCTGGTTTAATTCCTTGATTTTAATTAATTGTTTTCTGTCCTGGTGTCTGCAAACTGGCAGATCTAGAGACTTGGCTGATTCATGTTCTATTTGGTGGCAGAAGCCTAGAATAATTTATGTGTCTCCATTATCAGTGAGTTTTACCTACATGTATTAAGTATTTCATTAGGAGTTTGCAAAACCGTGATATTCCAATTCTATCATTTCTTTATTAATGAAACATACATAGGCAAGTGTCCCCTCATCAGCTGTTTGACAGTTCCTTAAAGGGTAGGCAGGCAGAAAAATATTTGATTCTTTCTCTTTGTTTTCAGAATAATGATTTGCTAGCATCCTCCTAAGGTGACCAGTTACTTTTCTTAAGTACCAGGTTCGTCTTTTTTTTTTTTTTTTTTAAAGATTTTATTTATTTATTTGACAGAGAGAGAGAGGGAGAGAGCACAAGCAGGGGGAGTGGCAGGCAGAGGGAGAGGGAGAAGCAGGCTCCCAGCTGAGCAGGGCGCGAGGTGTGGGGCTGGATCCCAGGATCCTGACCTGAGGTGATGTCAGACGCTTAACTGACCCAGGTGCCCCTCAAGTTCATCTTTAATGATTAAAATTTAAATATTGTCTACCATTTTGCTGACCTAGTTGGTGTGCTATACATACCAAACGTTGTATACATACTTGATTAAAGAAGATGACTTCCAAGATTTTTGAAAGTCTGCTTCAGCGTGGTAAGATTAGGACATCCTCTGTATTTGCCACAATGCTTAACCAGCATAGGTATTCCACAGTGTATTAGCCATAGATCAATATTAAGGTGTTATTCTAGGGTTTCTATGTAATGTGATGTTTTAAAAGTTACCATTGAGAATTACAAAATTTAGTAGGTGTTTAAGTAGGGTAATATCAGAAATAATCCTTGGGTCATACTGTTTAGGTAGGCAAAAGAAAAGAGAATATATAAATATGTTTTATTGTTCCGGCTTTGATTGTAAGCCTAAATGCTAGTGAATAAACTCAAGTACAATTAAAATACATTACTGGTTTCCGTTTTTAGCAGATGGCTTCCCACATATTAAATTTGATATTTGAAAATTTGGATAAAAAACTTGGCAGTTTATTTTTCTAACCAAACTTTTCAGGTCTAATTTTTCACTTTCTCCTTCTAGGAATAGGATTTAATTGCATTGTTAGGAACATGCGTCTTCTTAGCAGGTTATTTGTTAACGTCATGTAGTTATTATTACATAATATAGGTAGGATGATTTCTGAACATCCAGCATTCCTGCTTTCCACAGATAATTTCACTAGATTATGTAGTCTGAACTTTTCTTACCTCCAAATGGTCATACCCACCCAGGGTCAAGGATTTTATTAACCGTGCATTTCATATAGCCCTTATAAGTTAAACATTAATGTGAACAGGTTTAACCATGTCTCATGGATTTTAGTTTAGTAGTTAACTACTTCTTGTCTGAGCATATTTTTCTTAAGTATTAAAGGCAAATTGATTTACTTTCTAATATCTGAAGATTTTAGTTCATATTATCTGTAGTAGGCACCATGTTGTTCCCTGTATCCTTTGACATTTTTTTTTTCATAATGTGCTTATGGTAAGAGAGACAGTGCTGAGAACAGTTTTCGTCTCTACATTATCATAGAACTTTTTGGAATTCATATATTGCAAGTAGCAAGACATATATGTATCATAAAGTCCCTCTCTCAGCTCCCCTTGGATAGGCATTAGGATATATTTCTGTTCCACATTTAGCCTTTTGGAAGTGCTATAGTTGATCACCAGAATATGCAGAAGAGAAACTGAGCCTCTCAAATTCTTAGATAAGATTAAGTTATTTTTGTTCTGTGTAGTGGAAAGTATCAAATGCATGAACTCACTAAAAAGATACAAGGTGACTCAAAAGCATCATGACATTTGAAATGTGACAATGTGGGTTGAAATTTTTGGTTCATTTTTGTCATTTGCTTTTTTTTCTTTTTTTTTTGTTTTATACTCATTTAACACTAAAAAGTTTTGTGGAGCTACAGAATTAGAGCCAAGATTTAGGCCCAGTTTTGCGTCTGAGCTTAAGGAAGGACCTGAAAAGAGGTTACATAATTGCTTCATGTTAACAGTTTTCTCATCTGTGAAATGGAACACAAAATAACTGTTTTTGCATTTCAAAGTTGTTGAGAAAAGATGAATTGATTATATTTAAATGCACTGTAAGGGTAAGAAATAGAAAATGTTATCTTTATTAGTAGTTTTAAAGTACATGTATGAGCTTGGTAGTGTGTATCATTTTTTCCATTTTTGCCTTTATTTAATATAACAACAATATTCTCATCTTTTTATCTAGTGATGAAGCGGTGCTCATCAATGTCTTAATTTATAATCTGTTTATTTTTCTTTCAAGCATAGTGCTTAATTATCCTAATAATATGAGGTGGTTTTTTTTTTGTTTGTGTTTTTTTTACCCTAAACCAAGTTTGTTTTGGACCTTGGTGATGCTCCATTTCCTGCTGTTGCCCTTTGTCCTGCTAAATCTGGAATATGACTGAAATAGATAGTTTTGCAATGAGCTCAGAGTAAACTTCCTTTTCAGAATAAAAGTTTTGCTTCATAAAGAAAATAGAATTTAGAGTTGTTTTATTCAGATAAAAAGTCAAGAACCTTTTTTTATATATAGATTTGGAAAAAAATGGAATGAACATAAACTCTTCCAATGAGAAAATTATAATTTAATTATAATCCGAAGTGAAGCTTTTAGTAAGATGCCTCAATATACATCAGCCCTTATAATTTAACCTACATTTAATAAGTCTCTGGTATGTGCAAAGTGTAAAATGGCTCTTAATTTTCTGTGGCTTAATAATGACTTTGTGGATAAGGAAAGTAATGTTTGACTTGAAGCAAAACAAAAAAATTGCTAGCAGCTCAGTAGTAGTGGTTACCTGTTTATTTTAGGAAGTTAGATGTGAAAGCAAGAAATGAATATTTTATATCAATAGACATGGAAGTAGCCTTTAGGAAAGGAATATTACCTTTGTGGTTTGGCTTGAGGAGCTTATGCACCACTCTAAAAAGTTGTTAAGATGGAAGAATATCTCTTATTCTTTTCTTTTGAATATCAAAATTTAAACTTCCCTGGTAGAAAGTAGTACTTAAATGTCTAGATAGGAGCATGAGTGGAAAATAACAGTCTAAAATAATTCTCAGTTGTTTTTTTTTATTGGCAGATTCAGGTTTTATTGGCAATTACTGAAGAGTTATATGAAAGTAAGAAGAGAAGGTTATAGGGAGGCCTCGGGAACATTATCATTTAAGAGGAGGATAGAAAAGTTTGTAAGGAGTTTGAATGGGAGGACATCCAGGAGTGAGTAGTTGTCTCAAGTAGAGGGCTTTCATAAGGAAGGGAGTAGTCAGTATTGTCAAATTCAGTATGGCAATAAAGAAGAGCATTATGGAGCATATATTGGAATTGAGAGTTAAGAGATTATTGGTGGGATGCCTGGGTGGCGGTAGTGATCTCAGGGTTAAGACCGAACCTCACCTAGGACTCTGTGCTCAGCAGGGAGTCTGCTTCTCGTTCTCTCCCTCTGCCTCCCCCTCCTGACCCACTTTCTCTCTCTCTCTCTCTCTCAACTAAATCATTTTTTAGAAAAGAGATTATTTGGTGGCTTCAGCAAAGTAATTCTACAACAAGTGGGAAAAAAGATGTTAAAAATACAAATCCCTGCTTCATTAATTTTTAAATTAAATGTAGCAGGTTTAAAATTACTGCCAAACTGCTGCTTTTAAAGTTTGAAAATATTTACTTTTAATTTTTGTACTTCTCTGGCCAAGGGACCTTTGTTGCTCTGTACCACACTTTGTGTGGCACTACTCTGGAACAGCTGAAAATTTTCTGATTGCCAAGAATCCATCTGTAATTTGAAAAACAGAGCTCTACAAATTGAATAGTCACTGATGATCATTGGTAGCAGTGCAAATGTGACCACTGAAATTGAGTACTAGTTACAAGGTAATCAACTTTAATATACTTAAATTAATTTGAAAATTAATGGAAATGTGAGTATGAACTTTTATATGACACTTACGGACCCAGAAATATTTCAGTAACTCCCAGGGTTCTTGGACATGTTTTAGAAACACAAGCCTTGATCGGTATCTGACATACTGCTGCTACCTTACCTTTTCTACAGCTTCCTTTCCTTATTGTAAAATTGCTTGGCAGATTTACTACAAGGGTGTGAAATTTGGGACCAGGAATCCAGTCCACCACATTCTGATTTCTTGGTTACAATTATTCATCTATCTCCCATATACAAAATCTACTTCATGTCCATTATAAGAACTCCAGAAGTCTCATCCAATCATGGTATCAGTTGAAACCCAAGATCTTGTAATATATATCAGGTCCAGTTGTGGTTTTTACTCATACCGAGACCTGTGACCTCAGAAGACACTGTTGATCTTTGGCCCCTACAAACTCAACATATTGTGATGAAACTGAGATGGGAATGCCACAATAAAGACTCTTGAAAAAGAAAGAATGGGAGGCATGTAGGAGGCTTTGGTCCATAGCAATTCTGAAAACTGGGCAAATGTTGCCTGATCCCTCTACTTTCAGAGAAGGAATGTTCCATGGTTCTTTTCCTTGGGAGTAGCTACACAGGCCACTGTTCTTTATTGCTCTTGACTGCATATTCTTAGCAGTTCTTTTTCTCTCATTATTCTTTTGGTACATCTGAGGAGGGCATTGGAGACTATACTTTCTTACGACTGAACAACTCATCTGGTTTCCTGCCTATGGGAAGTCCACTTTCTAATTCTTCTGCCTTCGCTTATTTTCTCTTGTCTAACTATATTGTCTAATAACTCCAATGTGATGTTCTGTAGCATTTGAAATAAAAAACATACTTGTCTTCCCCTTCACTTCAGGGGGAAAAAGCCTGGAGTTTTCTATTAGGTTAGCTTCAGACATTGGGACTAAGACATGTATATGTATAATCCCTTTAACTCATAAATCAGATTTATGGTAAATGATAGATATTTTACTTAATTCATTTTTTTCTTAGGTATCCTGTTGATATTTCTAATGCAGGCTTGCTACTTTTACAATATATTATAAAACTACTTAGAATAGTTTTATGTGTGTACTTGTTAAGACATGGGTAATTAGGGGCGCCTGGGTGGCACAGTCGTTAAGCATCTGCCTTCAGCTCAGGGTGTGATCCCGGTGTTATGGGATCGAGCCCCACATCAGACTCCTCCGCTATGAGCCTGCTTCTCCTCTCCCACTCTCCCTGCTTGTGTTCCCTCTCTCGCTGGCTGTCTCTATCTCTGTTAAATAAATAAATAAAATCTTTAAAATAAAAAAAAAGATATGGGTAATTAGACTATTCCTAAGTTCCAGAAGAATATTAAAGTTGAAAAAGTTATGAAAAAAAATCATAACTTCCTTTATCATTGGTAGTTAGTGGTTGCCATTTTAAATGTTCTTTATTAGAATCATTACGAATTGTAAGTAGGTACATTTGGAATCAGGTGCTGCACTTAATTCTCAGTAGTCCTTCATTTTAAAATATGTAAAATATAATGCTTATGGATCAAAGTTCAGTGCCCTGTAGTATATGAATTTAAGTGTTTGGCCTACCTAACTTGCTTTTTCTGTTTTGGTTTTGACAAACACTTTTTTTTTTTTTTTTTTTAAAGATTTTATTTATTTATTTGACAGAGATAGAGACAGCCAGCGGGAGAGGAAACACAAGCAGGGGGAGTGGGAGAGGAAGAAGCAGGCTCATAGCAGAGGAGCCTGATGTGGGGCTCGATCCCAGAACGCCGGGATCACGCCCTGAGCCGAAGGCAGACGCTTAACCGCTGTGCCACCCAGGTGCCCCTTGACAAACACTTTTGATTTATTTTGTGAAAATGGAATTTATTTTTTCTGAAAATTTTATTCTGGTCATTCAAAATCCATTAAGATGTGGGTAACTATCTGAAATGACTAGAATCTGCCATAACTATAAATCAACCCTTTGATGATGTCAAAATTCATACAAGAGTTAGCAGCACTGATTTCCTTATCTTTTCCTCAGCTTTTACTGAAAAGAATGGAAATCACTTTATAATGTGCCATTTGTTTTTCAATAAGGAAAACAGGGAGCTCTGCCCTTAAATATATTTATATGTACTATACTGTTTTTTAAAACTTTTTTTTTTTTAATAGAGTGTGTGTGGGGGCCAGTGACGGCAGTGGGAGGGCGGAGGGGCAGAGGGAGGGGAGAAAGAGAGAAAATCTTAAGCAGGCTCCATACCCAACACCAAGCCTGACATGGGCCTCAGTCTCACAACCCTGAGATCATGACCTGAGCTAAATCAAGAGACAGACTCTTAACTGGTTGAGCTACCCAGGCGCCCCTGGACTATACTCTCTTTTAAAATATTGAAAGTAACTTGTTCTTACCTATATTTAAGGCATTATCAACATTTTCTTTTTTCTTTCTTTCTTTTTTTTTTTTTGGATTAAATTTTTTTGTTTTTTTTTAATTAACATAATATATTATTTGTTTTAGGGATACAGGTCTGTGATTCATCACTCTTATACAACACCCAGTGCTCACCACAACACATACCCTCCCCAATGTCCATCCCCCAACCACCCCATCTTTCATTTTTTCCTCTCTTCCCCTATGATCCTCTGTTTTGTTGCTTAAATTCCACATATCAGTGAGATTATATGGTAATTGTCTTTCACTGATTGACTTGTATCACTTAGCGTAATACCCTCTAGTTCCATCTACATTGCAAATGGCAAGATTTCAATTTTTGATGGCTGTGTAATATTCCATTGTGTGTATGTGTGTGTGTGTGTATCTCCATCTGTCGATGACATCTGGGCTCTTTCCATAGTTTGGTTATTGTAGACATTGCTGCTATAAACATTGGGGTGCCGGTGCCCTTTCCGATCACTACCTTTGTATCTTTGGGGTAAATACCTAATAGTGCAATTGCTGGGTCGTAGGGTAGCTCTATTTTCAACTTTTTGAGAAACGTCCATACTGTTTTCCAGAGTGGCTGCACCAGCTTGCATTCCCACCAAGAGTGTAGGAGGGTTCCCCTTTCTCCGCATCCTTGCCAACATTTGTCGTTTCCTATTTGTTAGTTTTAGCCTTTCTGACTGGTGTGAGGTGGTATCTCATTGTGGTTTTGATTTGTATTTCCCTGATGCCCAGTGATGTTGAGCACTTTTTCATGTGTGTGTTGGCCATTTGGATGTCTTCTTTGGAGAAATGTCTATTCTTGTCTTCTGCCCATTTCTTGATTGGATTATTTGTTCTTTGGGTGTTTCAACATTTTCTTTTAATTTATGTCTTGTGACTTAAATTCAAACTCATAGAGATGTCTATTCATATTGAACCAAAGCATTAACTGATCCATATGTTTCTCCCAAGAGATCACAGTTTGCCTCTGTAAAAAGATGTAATTTTGTTTGATATATTTAACTGTTAAATTCTTTTTCGTGACGTTAAACATTTAAATAGTAGGAAAGATGGGTACTATTTTAATTTATGGTATTGTGAGGTGAATTTATACTTTTTTATTGAGTAATTCTGAGTTAGGATTTTTGTCAAAATATAAAATTTAAATAAATTTAAATATTTCAGTTTTTTAGTGAAAGACTTCATTTTAGGGATAAAAATATATAAATTTTCTAATTTAGATTTGTATTCTAAGAAAAGTACTAGTGTTTTATGTTAGGATTAAAATTTTTGAAATTTAAGATACAATTTACAGAAAATATAGACATGCCGAAAGTAAAAATTTCATTTTTCAGAGATTTTCAGTGAAAGTACTTTATGGGTGTGATTGAAAAGTCTATAAATTAATAACATTTACTACTACAAATCATTAAGATATTAAATTTGAAAAACTTCAGCCTGACATGAAACTTCAACTTTAGGTTTTTAAGCTCCATTGAAAAAGTGTCAATGTTATATTTAGTTAATACATGCACAGTGGTAGGCTTTTCTTAAAAGAATTCACTGTAGGTAGGGGTGCCTGGCTGGCTCAGTCAGAAGAGCATGCAACTCTTTTTTTTTTTTTTTTAAAGATTTTATTTTTATTTATGTGACAGAGAGACAGCCAGAGAGAGAGGGAACACAGCAGGGGGAGTGGGAGAGGAAGAAGCAGGCTCCCAGCAGAGGAGCCCGATGTGGGACTCGATCCCGGAACACCGGGATCACGCCCTGAGCCGAAGGCAGACGTTTAACGACTGCGCCACCCAGGCGCCCCGAGCATGCAACTCTTGATCTCAGGGTCTTGAGTTTGAGCTCCATGTTGGGTGTAGAGATTACTAAAAAAAAATAAACTTGAAAAATAAAGTCTTTTTTTTTTTTTTTTTTTTAAAGATTTTATTTATTTATTCGACAGAGATAGAGACAGCCAGTGAGAGAGGGAACACAAGCAGGGGGAGTGGGAGAGGAAGAAGCAGGCTCATAGCGGAGGAGCCTGATGTGGGGCTCGATCCCATAACGCCAGGATCACGCCCTGAGCCGAAGGCAGACGCTTAACCGCTGTGCCACCCAGGCGCCCCGAAAAATAAAGTCTTAAAAAAAAAAAAAAGAATTCAGGGAAGCCTGGGTGGCTCAGTCCATTAAGCATCTGCCTTTAGCTCAGGTCATAATCTCAGGATCCTGGGATCGAGTCCTGCATCGGTCTCCTTGCTTAGCAGGAGTTAGCTACTCCCTCTGCCTGCTGCTCTCCCTGTTTGAGCATGCTCTCTCTGGCAAATAAATAAATAAATAAAATCTTAAAAAAAAAAAAAAAGATTTCACTGTAGTCCAATTCAACTAGTTATTGGGTACCTGCTGTATACAGATGTCATTTACTGTCTTTATCCCTTGAATTGCGTATTTTCCTCTTTAAAAATTTTTAAAAATAAACTTCATTTTTTAGAGCAGTTTTAGATTCATAGCAAAATTGAACAGAAAATACAGAGAGTTCCTTTGTATTTCCAGTCCCTACATATATATAACCTTTTCTGCTGTTAGGATCCCATACCAGAGCCGTACATTTGATCACTTCACTGATTTCCCAAAAACACCTGAGCCAGACATTCTTTAGCTGTCCACCATGTGTGAAACTCCAAGGTGAACACAAAATTAATGCAGCAAGTCATGTTGTACCTAACATTTAAACGTTCCAGATGTTGGCTCTTTCAAGTATTGCTAAGTTTAACTGTGAATTTTCTACAGTAATGTTGATCAAACCTAGAACTTGGTTATCTGAATGATGAGGTTTTTTTTTTTTTGTTTTTTTTTAATTTAAGAAATACCTAAAGTAAAATTTGAAATCTTCTCTCTAGGGATTGGTATATTCTAAGCCTATTTTTTATGTAGACATCTATTTGAGCATTGCTTTTTCATTTACGTTAAAACGACTTCCCAACCTTTCAAGATGTGACAGGTTTTCTTTTCATCAAAGTTTTGTCTCTTCTAATTGACTGACTTCATCTGTGGGCATGCTTTTCCAACTAGAGTCAGTTTCTCATTTAGATTGTAGGCTTAGATGTGAGACCTTAGGGAAGATGAATGAAGTCATCAGGGACTGATTAAAGAGATAGCATTTGGTCAAGGTTTTAAAGAATGAATAGTAGTTTAATAGCCACAGAATATGTTCCAGGCACATAGAAATCCTGACCAAAAGTACAAAGGAAAAGTGACCTTAGTTTAGACTTTGCTTTTGGTAATAAATTAGGCTAGGTTGTTGGACCAGCCCTTTTGAAAATCATTTACAATTCTGAATAAAATTTAAGAAATATCTTAATAGCATTGAGAAGCTGGCAAGATGATGATAAGGCATTATGAGGCTAAATCTTAGTGAAAACAGGAACTTAGGTAGATGGAGAATGGAAACTACTTTTCCTGGTGAATTTGAGCTTTTGTTTTCATGGCCTTGTGGATGGAAGGAAGAAGTCAAAGCCAAGGAACTAATGAAGTCTAGTAGGTTTTCCCTTACAACCCCCAAAGGTGTACACCCGTGGGGTAAAGATCAACTGGAAACACACCCACCTCAATCTTTCATCTTCATTTGGGGTGTCCAGGGGAAAATGGCTTTGTGTTAAGCAGAGCCAAAAGGTGGAAAGCCCGAAAGGTTGTTACCACCATTTGATTCTTTCATGAATTTGCAAATCAAATTTACCTTTCATTGTGGGGAAAGTTCTCAAAGCCCCAGGTCATGCAGACTAGTCTGGTGCTTGGTAAAAGCACTTGCAGTCCCTCTGGAAGCTTCAGTTCAGATACCAAATATTTTTTCAAATTGCAGCTTACTACTTTAATTCATGATGTATGAATCAACCGTACCAGACTCTCATTGCCTTGGAATTTCTTTCATCTTTTCCAAGGGATTTGACAGATACTATTGTCTTTATTTGCACTGATTGGCATATGGTAGGTAGGTCTTTTGCATGTATTTCAGTTTCCTCTATTTGAGGGTATCTCCCATTGTCAACTTTGTAAAGCGGTTAGCTGTTGCCTTGCCATAAAACATAAAATTGTGATTATTTCTACAGTAACGAATGGTTGTATCATTAATGTCAAATCATACCCTTTGCTCTCTTTTCATGTCTTTTTTGTATACACAATAACTTCATTTTATTGCCTAATTATAGTATAATTTTTTGAACATTTTGAACAGCAATTAAACTCAACATGTTATAGTATTTTGTATAAATAAATCTAGTGAAAGGACATCAGTATGAAACAGCTGTTGCCAGGTTTGCACAGGCATTGACAAAATAAGTCTTAACAGCAGCCTCTCTGAGAGCAATTGTAAGATGCATTTTAATTTCAAAGGTACCAAAATTTAAAAAACAAAACAACTTAGAATCAGAGAAATATGATATAAAAAGTGAACTGGCAGTTTTAAACAAAGAAATAGAATATCTAGAAATAGGGGTGAAACCCAGTAATTATATTTAAAAACCAATAAATTTGGTTGATATGAGTTTAGACGGCTGTAGAGAATTGGAAAGGAGGTAAGTCCTTTTTACAATATAAGCTAGGAGTCAAAGAAATGGAAAATATGGAAGGAAGGTTAAGAGATACGACAGCTAATGTGAAAAGGCTTAATACATGTTTAATTGGACTCTGAAAAGGAAAGGAAAGGAAGAACGAAACGAATGTAATATTTGAAGAGATTACAGGTGAGAGTGTTCCAAGATTAATGAAAGTCCACTGAATTTCAAGCAGAATAAGTAAAACTGATTCCATACCAAGATACATTGTAGTGAAACTGTAGTGGTTTTGGAGAAAACCAAAGAGAAAGAAAAATCTTAAAAGTTACCAGAGAAAAAAAGATTATCTTCAAAGGGATGACAGATTAATAGCTGATTTTTCAAGTAATAATGATAGAAGGGAAAAGGTTGACATCTCTAAAGAAAAGACTTACCAATCTATTTCCAACCAAATAAAATTTTTTCAAAGATTAAAGTGAGATAAAGCCCTGTTCAGCAAAACAAAACAGTTCAATTCACCAGGAAAATATAACAATTTTAAATTTGTGTGTACCTCATAACTCAAAGCAAGCACAGAGAAATGAACATATGACATTGTTTAAGGGTTTTTTTTTTCCTATTAAACTTGCCTTAGTAGTTTTTTTAAAAAAACATGTCAGTGATTGATAGAATGAATAGACAAAAAAGTCAATAAAGATACATAAGACTCAAACAATAGAATTGACAAACTTGATGTTAGGGAATTATGTAGAACACTATACCTAGCACACATTCCTGTCAAGTACATGTTTACAAAAATGATAGAACAGACGTTAGAGCAAGTTTCAATAAGTTTCTAATTATCAAAATAATAGAGTATGTTTAACAATGACAATACAGGAAGAAATCAATAGTAAAAAGATTAAAAAGGAATTTTTGGAGGCCATGAAATACCCTTTTATTTTTATTTTTTTAAAGGTTTTATTTATTTATTTGACAGAGATAGAGACAGCCAGCGAGAGAGGGGACACAAGCAGGGGGAGTGGGAGAGGAAGAAGCAGGCTCATAGCGGAGAAGCCTGATGTGGGGCTCGATCCCATAACACCGGGATCACGCCCTGAGCCGAAGGCAGATGCTTAACCACTGTGCCACCCAGGCACCCCATGAAATACCCTTTTAAATAAACCTTTGATTAAAGAACAAGTAATAAAAATTAGAATTTTGAGGGGCACCTGTGCAGCTCAGTCAGTTAAGTGTCCGATTCTTGATTTTGGTTCAGGTTATGATCTCAGGATTGTGAGATGGAGCCCCGAGTCAGGCTCCACAATGGGCATGGAGCCTGCTCTCGCTCTCCCTCTGTTTCTCTCTTCCACCTCTCTCTCTCAAATAAATAGATAAATAAAAATTTTGGGGCACCTGAATGATAAAAGTACTGCATTTTAGAACTTGATGGAAAGTGGCTACACATTGCTTAGGAAAATTTATCGCTTTAAATACATATGTTTAGGGGCACCTGGGTGGTTCAGTTGGTTAAGTGTCTGCCTTTGGCTCAGGTCATGATCCCAGGGTCCTGAGATCAAGTTTTGCATCAGGCTTCTTGCTCAGCGGGGATCCTGCTTCTCCCTCTGCCTGCTGTTCCCCCTGCTTGTGCGCTCTCTCTCTCTCTCTCTCTCTGTGTGAAATAAATAAAACCTTAAAAATAAATAAATAAGTACATATGTTTTAAAAAAGGCTAATAATAGTGAACTAGGTAGACATTTGTGGTCACCAGCTTCTAAGATTCTCACATCCTAGTATTCACACCCTTTTACAGTCCTCTTCTACGTTGTACCAGGGTTCTTTTGTGACCATAGAATTTGGCAAAAGTGATGGTGTATCATCTCCGAAATTAGAAAAGGCGCTCTTGTTTTCATCTCTGTTACTCCTTTTTTTCTTGGATCCTTGACTCAGTAAAGCCAGCTGCTATGTTGTGTGCAGCCCAGTGGAGAGGCCCATGTTATGAAGAACTGAAGCCTTGGCAGCAACCACACGAGTGAGGTTGAAAGTAGTTCTTTCCGCCTAGTCAAGCTTTGCTATGACTGCAGCCCTCCTTCACATCTTCATTATGATGAAGGCTCATGAGAAATTCTGAGCTGGTTTTGAATTCCTCACCCAAACACTGTTAAAATATTTGTTGTTTAAGCTCCTAAATTTATTTAATTTGTTATGCAGAAATAGATTATTAATAATGCCATCCATTTCAAGAAGACAAGAGTAAACCCAAAGAAAGTAGAGTGAGGGAAATTACAAGTTTCTTTTAATGTGAAAATTCCCAAATCTATTGTTTGTTTTTCAGTTGTGTCAGGAAATACACATATATAAGAAGGTTGACATGTATTAAGGAGTGTATTTAATTTTAATCATTATTATGTAACATCCTGGGATGATTGGCATGAACTTTCTAGATATAATCTTAATTAGGAATGTGGAAGTGAGATTGAGAGTATGTTAATTGTGGTTTCTTTCGCAAATCTTTCTAGTGGTCATGGTGACATAAGAAAATTAAAAGGTTTATTGCAAAAATTACTCATAAAATCCTGGATCTAGAAAATGATCAGTAACTTTAACATCACAAAAGAGATAACTTGATATGTACCTTCTGAAGGACATGTTGGCAACACCTATGAAGAATTATTTGCCAAAAAAAATGAACCTAAATTTGATGGTCTCTAGATCCACTAATCAATTAGAAATATATAGAGGATCGAGGAACATGTTAGATGACATAAGAGCATGCATCAGCAAGATCCTGATGTGAGAAATACTACCTTACAAATGACCCAGTGTCTTCAACAAATAAATTAGGACAAAAAAAAAATTAATAGAGGGGCGCCTGGGTAGCGCAGCGGTTAAGCGTCTGCCTTTGGCTCAGGGCGTGATCCCAGCATTCTGGGTTCGAGCCCCACATCAGGCTCCTCCACTAAGAGCCTGCTTTTTCCTCTCCCACTCCCCCTGCTTGTGTTCCCTCTCTTGCTGGCTGTCTCTCTCTGTCAAATAAATAAATAAAATCTTTAAAAAAAAATTAAAAAAAAAACTAATAGAAACCTATGGGTTTAAACAGACCTTAAAAATACAGATGCAGTTTGTGGGCTTTATTTGGGTCCTAATCTTACCAGACAGTTAAAGAAGGGTATTTGAACACTGATACTAAGGAACTGCTAATTTTTTCAGATGTGATAATACTGTCATATTTTTAAAAGATAGCTTTTGGGGTATTGAAATTGGTATTGAAATATTGGTGGATGAAATGATATATCTGGGTTTGCTCCAAAATAATCTAGTTGAAGATGGGGATACAGGTGAAAGAATATTGGTCATACATGATTTGATAATTGTTAAAGCTGAGTCATTATACCATTCTCTACTTCTAAGTATGTTTGACATTGTTTAATAAAATGCTTTTTTTTTCATTTCTTTTTTTAAATTTTTAAAATTTTTTATTTTATTTTTTTATTATAATAATATTTTTTTATTATGTTAGTCACCATACAGTACATCCCTGGTTTTTGATGTAAAGTTTGATGATTCATTAGTTGCGTATAACACCCAGTGCACCATGCAATACGTGCCCTCCTTACTACCCATCACCAGCCTATCCCATTCCCCCAGCCCCCTCCCCTCTGAAGCCCTGAGTTTGTTTCTGAGTCCATAGTCTCTCATGCTTCATTCCCCCTTCTGAATACTAATAAAATGCTTTTTAAGAAAGAGCAGAAATTAATAAACATAATGGAAAAGATCGACCAAATAAAAAGTTGTTCCTTTGATAAAACTAATGAAATTGAGTCAGGAAGATAAGGTTTGTGATTATATATGTTTTGAAAATTTCACATTATAACCACCATTTCCAGTGCCATTCAGAAGGCATTTTTCATCTTAAAGGTAATATATTGTTAAAAATCTCATTTAACCTTTCCTAACTAGTGCTTCTCAAACTTGATTAACAGTCATCCTTCCTTTTCTTCTTTTTTCTCTAACTTCACATTATACTTGTTGTCATCCAAGTAAACAGTGTCCTAAGTACTTGCTCAGGAAATGCTGACTTTTCCAGGTTTATCTATTTATTTAACAGGACCAAGTATTTCACATCTTTGAAAATATCTTGCTTATTTTCTGTCTGTCTGGAATTCCCCTCTTCCCTCCTCCCTCCTTGAGTGTTATCTGCTTATGATGTTCTATGAAAACTTCTAAGTGCTTCTGCTCCTCAGTTATTTCTGGTTTTGACAGTAACTCCCTTTTTATTCTTTCTTTTTTTTTTTAAGATTTTATTTTTAAGGAAAATAAAGCCCACCTCCAACGTGAGGCTTGAACTCACAACCCCAAGATTAAGAGTTGCATACTCTACCGACTGAGCCAGGCAGGCTCCCCCCTTTTTATTATTTCAGTACTTCTTATGACTGCTTTACTTCTTATGCTGTTGTACATTCAGTTGTTTATGCCTCTCTTCTATTGAACAATGGGCACTTTGAGGATAAGATTATGGGTTTTTGTTTGTTTTAGGTAAAATTGACTTAAGATTACGTTTTAGTTGTCGTCATAGCCAGAGTCTAGTGCTGTTCTTGATTGTTACATGGTTGGTATGTACTTACTAAATGTTTTTTTAGGTAGCTAGGTTCTGTCAGAAAAACTTGAGGGCTGACCTGAAAGATGAACTACCATTAATAATTATGTTTCTATTGAGGGGAGATTTATCTTCTTTTGGTAGGAATTAGAAACTATATTATGAATATAACTGACTTAAATGAACTTTTATAAATGTAACTCATATGTAAGTTGGGAACTGCCCAATATTAGTTGAAATATGTATATGTATTTAAAAGTTTATAGTTTTAAAACTTGAAGGAATACTACATCCCAAATATCATTGCATGGAGGAAGTAAGGTGTTCCCCTATTCTTACCTGTAACCCCACCCCTTAAGAACTAGGTGACATTGTATGGATTTTTTTTTTTTTTTTAAGATTTTATTTATTTATGGGACAGAGGGAGACACAGCGAGAGAGGGAACACCAGCAGGGGGAGTGGGAGAGGGAGAAGCAGGCTTCCCAATGATCAGGGAGCCTAATGTGGGCTCCATCCCAGGACCCTGGGATCATGCCCTAAGCCAAAGGCAGACACTTAACGACTGAGTCACCCAGGCGCCCCTGTATGGATTTCTTAATTCCATTACCCATTAAAGCCTCCCAACAGGGAAGTGGGTGTTAAGAGAAGGTAAAAGCCTTCTGTGCATTAATGTAATTTTAAATAATCACATTTGGCTAGTGGCCACTGTATTGGACAGCACATCTCTGTGCTGTTTAAACACTGTCCAATACAGTGGTCCAGCACAGTCCAATACAACTTCATCCTGTGGTAATGGGGCCTTTGAAGGTATTTGAACAGGAGGGAAGAAATGATTAGATTTAAATTTAACAAATCCCATTAGTAGCTATGTATAGGGAGGAGAAATTGAAGTTATAAAGACCAGTAGAGAACTATATAACAGTTCAAATGAAAGACTGTTTTAAACAATGGCAGATGATTGGATGAATATTTGAGTGCAAAATCAATAAAGTTCATTTTGTAATTATTTCATAAGTGCTTATTTAATTACATTGAATCATGACCAACTTGGTGGCAGAGTCTATATTTTTTTTTTTTGAAGATTTTATTTATTTATTTGACAGAGATAGAGACAGCCAGCGAGAGAGGGAACACAAGCAGGGGGAGTGGGAGAGGAAGAAGCAGGCTCATAGAGGAGGAGCCTGACGTGGGGCTCGATCCCGGAACGCCAGGATCACGCCCTGAGCCGAAGGCAGGCGCTTTAACCGCTGTGCCACCCAGGCACCCCCAGAGTCTATATTTTAATAATGGTAATCAACATGTTTTGATAACTGCTAAATGACAGGCATTGTTGAATGTCTTACATGTATTATCTCATTTAGTGCTCTCAATACCCTGTTAGGCAGGAAATAATATAGATGAAGAACAGATTGGAGAAGTCAAGTAATTGGCCAAAGTCACACAGACAGTAAATGCAAAGAGATTTAAAAAGAAAAGAATACAATTAAAATCATATGGCAAGGGGGATCATGAAATATTTAAATATGTTTGTTGCATATATTATTCCTGTTTTATGGGAGTTTCCTAATTTTGGCACATAGTAGGTTATAAAAATAATACTAATACTTGAGCATATACTCCATGCTAGGAATTATTCTAAACCCTTGACGTAGAGTAATTTTTATAACAGCCCTGTAAGAAAGGTACTGTCATTATATTCATTTTTATAGAGGAAAAAACTGATAGGCAAACATAGGACGACTTGTTCAAGAAAGTGGCAAAGCAGGTATTAAGAGTCCACATAATCTGGCCCCAGTGCTCTTGCAGTACATAATACTTTTGTGTGTTATGTTAATAGTGTACAAATGGAAATATCGATCATACTGTGGTGTTTCAGTATACCAAACTCTTAACCATGAAAGTGGCTGAACTTGAGATTTAATTAATATGGTTTCTGGGTACATGGAGATCTTTCTCTTTATGGTTTTTGGCAGTAAAGTGTAGATTTCTCTGAGAATTTCGTCAGGCTGTGTACGATGTGGCTGTTTTGTCTGTTAAAATTGTGTATGGCCTGAGTTTACTGACCCTGATAACTCTTTTCCTCTATTTGCTCACTAAAGCTGTACTCATAGTTCAAAGACAGTATAGTGTAGTAGAAGGAGCACAATTGGATTCATATATCTTACATTTTAATCCGAGCGCTATCAGTTCTAGAATATCCCTTTTCTAACCTACAAAATAGGGAAACCTCTGGATAGGAGTAAGGAGTAAATGGAATGATACATATTATTTTAAAATGCCTGCTGTAGTACTCATATGCTCAAAAAATTGCAACTGCTTTACTTCTTAATGAAACATTTCCAGATTTAAGTACCATTTCTTTCCTTCTAGTTGTTCAGCTTCCTAGGAGAACCTTGTACCTGCCAACCACTTGGTAACCCTGACCTTTAGACTTTGAACTAGATACTGTGGAGTTCCTAAATAAACTACGAGGAGAAATGCATTAATTCTTTATGGTGTTATGAGACTGTTTTGTATCTAATTTTTTTACAGAGAGATAATACTATGCTCTATTAAAAGCAAAAATGATAAGGAAAACTCCAGCTACTTTTATTTCTGGATTCCTATTCTGAGTGGATAAATGAGTAAATGAATAAATGAATAATGTGCTAGTGGAAATGAAAATTGCAAGTAATGGAATCCTTGAGAAAATTTCTCACATGAGAAATCTTTTTCTGAAATATTTCCATTTTATTTCTCAGTGATGATGTAGATAGTGGCAGTTTACAATCTGATTTTGGAACAGTATATTAATAGAAAAAACAAATACACAAAAGGTCAGCAGTCTCTGTACATTCTGGGAACATTCTTTTAGCAATTCTGATTTGTAGTGTAATGCTTTTATTTTAGGGAAATAAATTACTTGAGTTCTCTTTATCCAAGTGCAGTGCCTAACCAATAATATTTAATGACTAAGTAAAACTTCTGAGTATTGTTGAAATTGACTGCAATAAAGAAGGGTTAAGGAGGGAAGGAAATAAATGTGAACATCATTTTTAATGATGCAATTTATATTTAAAAAGACATTTCTGAGGAATCATTTTATTTCAAAGAAGCTTTGAGATATGACTTACCGTAAAATGCACACATTTTAAGTGTCAAATTTCGTGTTTTGATATAGGCAAACATTTGTGTAACTACTATATAATAAAATAGAAAATTTCTATCACCTAGAAATGTTTCCTTTGTGTCCCTTTGTAGTCAGTCCTCTGGAAGACAGCCAGTAATCTAATTTCTGTCACTATAGCCTGCTCTAGAACTTTGTATAAATGAAATCATATAGTGTATACACTTTAATGCCTGGCATTTCTTGTTCAGTTATGTTTTTGAAATTTCTGCTTGTCGTTGTATCAATAGTTTATTCAGTGTTATTCCTGAATAGCATTCCATTGTATGAGTCTACCACAATTTCTTTGTCAGTGAACAGGTTGATGGAATTTTGGATCATTTCTAGTTTTTGCCTATTAAAAATAAATCTGTGAACACCTTTGTACATTTTTGTAGTTCTGTGTTTTTCCCTCTCTCAAGGAAGGGCCATGTAGTATGTCTATGTTTAACATTAAAAGAAACTGCCAAACTATTTTCTAAATGATTATACCATTTTATACTCCTACCGTAAGTGTGAGTTCTAGTTGCTCCACATCTTCTCCAACACTTGGAATGGTCAGGGTTTTTAGTTTTGGCTATTCTAGTGAGTGTGTCATGGGTATTCCATTTGATTTTTATTTGCTTTTTTTTGGAGAGCTAAGCATGCTGTCACACATTGGTCATTCCTGTATCCCTTTCTGTGAAGTGTCTGCCCTTTGCCCATTTTTAAATTGAGTTGCTGTCCTTTTGGTATTGATTTTTAGGATTTCTCTGTATATGCTTGGTATAAGTTCTTTGTCAAATATATGTATTAATATTTTCAGCTGATATATGCCTTGCCTTTTCATTTTCTTAATGGTGTCTTTTGGTGGATAGATGGTTTTAATTTTGATTAAGACTTTTTATTATCATTTTTTTGGCTCATGATTTTTAGTGTGCTTGCCAAGAAATCTCTGTCTACCCCAACTTTGCAAGGGTATATTTCCTATAAAGGTATATCTCCTGTATTTTCTTCTGGAAGAGTTTAATTTTAGTTTTTATGTTTAGGTTAGTGATCTATCTCTGATTTTATTTTATTTATGCATCTTGTATTTCTCACTAATTCATTAAACAAATATTTACTGAGCGCCTGCTCAGTGCCAAGCACTGGTTAGGCACTTGGTATCTATTAGTAAACAAAAAGAAGTCACCTGTGAAGCTTACATTGTACGGGAAATGACAATAAATTAATAACTAAGTAAATGACACAGTTTGATAGACGGTGAGAAAGCACCACAGGGTGGGGAAACAGAATAGAGTCAGGTAAATGTTAGTAAGAAGATTTGCAGTTTTAAGAAAGGGTGGTAAAAGTAGGCTTTTTTGAGAATGTTGTTTAAGGAATGACTTGAAGAAGATGAGGGAGTTAGCCATTCATCTATCAAGGGGAAGAGTCTTCTGGGTAGAGAAAACAGCTATTGAAAGGCGTTAAGGTGGGAATATGTTTGGCATGTCCCAGTAACAGCCAGGAAGCCAGGGTTGTAGAGGGTAATAGTGGATAAGGTCAGAGAGAGAGGGGAGGGCAAATTGTTTAGAATCGTATAGGACATTGTTAAGACTATAATTCTTTGTGTGAGTGACATGGTAAGCCGTTTGAGGGTTCACTATACTTAATGGACTTTTTTTTTTTAAAGATTTTATTTATTTTATTAGAGAGAGAGCATGAGAGGGGGGAAGGGCTGAGGGAGAGGAAGAAGCAGACTCCCCGCTGGGCAGGTGCTAGATGCGTGGCTCAGTGCCAGGACCCTGAGATTATGACCTGAGCCGAAGGCAAATGCTTAAACAACTGGGCCACCCAGGCACCCTTATATTTAATAGACATTTTAAAATAGCACATATGTTTTCACGAAGATCACTTAAGAGGTTTCATATTATTGCTTCATATCTGCTTATAGGAATGAAAGCATGTTTTTGTTTTGTTTCTGATAGGTATACTTAATATTGGTTTTCTTATTTCAGAAAGATCCTGATTACCTGAAGCTCTGGTTGGACAATTTTGTTTCTAGCTATGAACAATTCTTAGATGTTGACTTTGAAAAGCTGCCTACCAGGTATGTAGAAACAATTTCTTATCCTTAGATGAGTTTGTTAACTTGAGGCACAAAGACTTCATTGATGACCTATTACAAGGATGGCAGTTAATGTGACATAAATAATATTCCAACATAACCCTGCTCTTCTGGCAGACTTTCTTAATTGATCACAGCAGGCTTTCCTGCTAATATGAAACTTTGCTTCTAGAAGTAGAGAGGACTGCATTGGTGAACTACTAGCAACTGGGTGTCCTGCAATTCACCTCATTTCTAACACTAACTACCTGGAGTTAGTGGCAGATCCCACAGATTACGGGCAAAGTCCTCAATAAGACTGCCCTCACTTCAGACACCAGTTGCAAGTCTTGGGGACCACCCATACCTCTGACCAACCAGATATAAATTTGAAAGTTTTCATGACTCCCTTAGGTTCAGTAATTAGTTAGACTCACAGAACTCACTGAAAACACTATACTTAAAATTATGGTTTTATTACAGAGTAGGGCCTTAGAAAACATCTTGGAGGAGGTGAAGTATTCAGATTTTTCAAAGCTAGATTTAAAAATCATAAAATGGGAGGAAAATTCAAATTTTAGTGGAAAAGTACAAATGAAAGTATAAATCTTATCTCCCATTACTCTGCCTACCACCATTCTCCATTCACAGTTTCCAGGCCCACTTCCCAGATAAAGTTTTTAAAGTTTTTACTTTTTTCTCAAGCCATCTTGAAGACCTCGTAGTTGTTACTCAGGTAAGAGAGGTTAGATTGGCTGGGGTAAAAAGCTGGAGAAATGAGGAGACACTAGACACTTTTAGTCACAAGAGGAACTCCATTTATAGAAATATATTGAGATGGAAGGGGAGAAATGGGTGGTAGTTGATGATGAGAAAGAATATTTAGAGAATTAAAAATCTTCAAGGAGGAAAGCGTTTGCAGTTTAGGGATGGAGGTAGGCAGTGAGAGAGTGGGTATGGGTGAATTGAGTCTGGAGAATCAGAAGCCAGATCATGAAATGACATGCATGCTTTGCTAATGGACTTTGATTTTTTGTTATGGAGGATGGAAGGCTCTGCTAAAGAATTTTCTGCATGAGAGTGTCATGATCAAGTTTGTTTTATGAAAGTCCCTATGGTAACATTAGGAGGTTGAACTGGAAGGGGTTGAGACTGAAGGCAAGAAGCACAGTTAAGAGGCAGTTTTAATAATTCAGAGAGGAAATCATTAGAGCTTTGCACCAAGACATTGAATTTAGTGCTTTAATGCTCAGAAAGCATTAGTGGTTCATTATTTATAAATATAGTTTCAGAGTTCTTTGTTAGATAATTTGTAACAGGTTTATAAAGGTTGAAGAGTATTAAATCTTGAACTCAAATAAGATTTCATACTATTGATTTTTACTCATAAAAGAGTATTCTTGTGGTTTGTGCTTAGAAGTGCTTTTATTTTAATAATCTGTGGCTCATTTTAAATCGTGACCCTAAGGATTTTATGGAGTCAGGATTTAGGCCTTTGAATACTTGGAATATTGAAATTAAGTCTTTAAAGTTTGTAAGATGCACGTGTTATACATTACATCTTCTTTCTTGGGAGTTCATTTCTAAAAACATGATGTAGACTTATATTGCCACTATATTTAAAATAAGATGAGGAATGCCAGAACATTGCTTTATTCATGGTTTAGCTGATTTATTTAAAATTTATTTCATATCATGGGGCGCCTGGGTGGCGCAGTCGTTAGGCGTCTGCCTTCAGCTCAGGGCGTGATCCCGGCGTTCCGGGATCGAGTCCCACATCGGGCTCCTCCGCTGGGAGCCTGCTTCTTCCTCTCCCACTCCTCTGCTGTTTTCCCTCTCTCACTGGCTGTCTCTCATAAATAAATAAAATCTGAAAAAAAAAATAAAATAAAATTTATTTCATATCTGACAGAAAACTAAATCATAAATTATATTTTACTAATAGAAAACCTTCAGTTTTTCAAGTGAATACAATGTGCAAGATGCATAAAACTAGTCTGTTCACCTTAAAGATAAGAAACTCACAGATAATCCTCATTTATTTTTATTTTTTTATTTTTTAAAGATTTTATTTATTTATTTGACAGAGAGAGAGACAGCCAGCAAGAGAGGGAACACAAGCAGGGGGAGTGGGAGAGGAAGAAGCAGGCTCCTAACGGAGCAGGAAGCCCGATGTGGGGCTTGATCCCAAGACTCTGGGATCACACCCTGAGCCGAAGGCAGATGCTTAACAACCGAGCAACCCAGGCGCCCTGATAATCCTCATTTAAATTAAACTTACTTGATAAAACTTCTAAGTTAGAGAATTCATAATGCAAGGCAAGGAATGCTTTTACCAGAATTTAAAGCCTTGTAGGTTAAGCTGAACTTCTTCCTGTGTTAGATGGAGACAACAATGGGTAGCTGTTTAATATAGACATGCAGTAGCCAAGCAGAGGAGTGGAACAGATTTCTGGGGATTGGGAAATTTCAGCAAAAGGAGCTTAGAATTTGGGGGCAGTAAATTCCTAATGATGAGAAAATGCTCCCAAATTCTTAAATCCTCATCACATTAGGAACATGGCCAAAACTTTCAACTTTATCTACATGTCATGTTCTAATTAAACCCCAGTTTTATAATGAGCATACAGTAGATTTCTACAAATCTACAACAGTAGATTTCTTTTTTAGAAGTTAATTTTTTTCTGTCTAGTGAAATTTTTAAAAATGCAAATAGAGAATGGGACCACTAAGGAAAAAGGGAACTAATCCTTTAACTAGGATTGAATATTGGGAAATCTAATGTTTCTTTCTTGTTGACTTATGTTTTTGGGAAAGTGAGTAGGAATAGTTTAGCTTAGTCTTGAAAATCAGTTATATTTAAGTTTAAATATTATTTTGACGTTACTGTGGTTTTTCTCATCACCTCTTTTTAGCAGGAAAAAAGTATATATAAAAATGAGGGTTTTTCTGGTACCACATATAAAAGAGAATGAAAGAATCCAAACTACAAGTGAAGTGCTACCCAGGCTAAAATGAAACATGTATTTTTGTGACTTGGTTATAGAATTCCACAACCTTGGTAATGTGCTTTGTGATTTCTATGTAATTGAAGTCAGGTGTTTATTTTATAAGGCCCTTTATTTTGTGGGATGGTTCTGGAAGAGGCTAAAAATATTTATCGTATATATTTATATGACTACTGGTAACATGCTGCAAATTTTTCTGTCTACAGTGAATGAAATAGTTTTAAACTCAGTGTAAAAATAATGGTAAATCTTCATATTAAGCATTATCTGAAGAAAAGACTAAAGTTTGATTGTGATTTAATCATAGGAGCTTTTTGTGGTGCTCCTTTTGTGATTGGGTATTTTTCTTAATAGAGATAGGAAAATTAGTATTTGGTGACTTTATGAAAAGATTTGTAGGCTTTAGTGATAGTGTATTTAATTACATTTTTATAGTTCTTTACATATTTCATAGTTAAAAATGCACATTTACTTTTTGGTTTCAGAAGCCTGTGAAATAGGGCAGATGATACTACAATTTTATAGATGAGGGTACTTCAAAGATTAAATGGTGTGCTTTATAGTATAGAGGTGGAACTTAATACACAGGTGTTCTCACTTTGATTCTGGGGTAATTGAGAAAGTAGCCAGTCACATCTGGTGTTGGCTTTTGTCCTTAAAGAACCAGATCATCTTCTTACCCAGAAACTGCTTCTCACAAAATATTGATGTATTACTTTAAAAAAATTTATTAATATTCATGCTTAGGATTTTCCATTCACCTATTTATCTTTCTCCTTTCCTTTTGCTGGTTATCTTCTCTCCCTCTTCTGACCACGTGGCTTGGGGAGCCTATAGGTAGGTGAATATTGTTTATTTAGTAAAAGAGTTGACAGATATTAAACTAGTTATGGGTACTCCATTTTTATTTGCTAGTTATTGTTCCTTTTAGAAATGGTATACCAACCTACATATACACACGTTTTATTTCTGAGCAGAAAGTGAACTAATTCTAACTATTTTCTTTGAAAATAGCACAACTGAAGCTATTAAATAGATTCTGTCTCTAACTCTCCCTCTTTTCAGTAAGGTTCTTCTGAAGTAAGACTAACTACTGAGCTCTGCTACTCTTCCAAAGTGTCACACTGATGATCTGGTGGTGCCTTGCAGAGAAGGCACAGAGCATCTGGAATAAAAGAGTTTCTTTAGGATTTGAGGTGAAAATGCAATTCCTTTAAAGTGCTGAAGATTTTCTTCCTGTACTTAATCACCCTTCTTATTTTCCCCCCTTATAGGGTAGATGATGTGCCTCCAGGAATATCTCTACTTCCTGATAATATTCTGCAGGTTCTAAGGATCCAGCTACTACAGTGTGTTCAGAAAATGGCGGATGGGTTAGAGGAACAACAGCAAGCTTTGTCAATTTTGCTTGTCAAGTTCTTCATTATTCTTTGCAGGTATCTGGTACAAACAAATAAACTAGTTATATATTTTAAAAAACTATCAAAATAGTAATGCATTTGTTGATTATTAATGGTGTTTGTTGTTCATATGGAGCTTTAAAGACTGAGTGCACCTTTTTTTCTTTTAAAGATTTTATTTATTTTTATTAGAGAGAGAGGGAGCATGAGTAGGCGGAAAGGCAGAGGGAGAGGGAGGAGCAGACTCCCCCTGACTGGGGAGCCCAACTCGGGGCTAGATCCCAGGACCTGAGCCAAAGGCAGACATTTAACTGACTGAGCCACCCAGGTGCCCCTTGAGTGCACCTTTTATGAAAGGGTTGTGATTTGTTATTATATTGGAAAGCTTTTCATTTATTTGTTTATTTAATGTTTTATTTCTTTATTTAAAGTAGGCTCCATGCTGAATGTAGGGCTAGAACTCATGACCCTGATCAGGAGTTTCATGCTCCACCGACTGAGCTAGCCAGGTACCTCTATTGGAAAGCCTTTAGTTACCATACCTAGTTATAGAGAGATTCAGCCAAGATTTAAAAAAAGAAAAATTACTGTAAAGACAGTGACGAAGTTTTTACCTAACCAAGAATTTGTCACACCAGTATTTTCTATGTGGTCCTCAACCTATAAATATATATATATACATTTTTACTACTATGCATTATCATTTGTGAAATGTATTTTTCTAATCTTTCATTTTATAATTTTTCCAAAGAAAGTATAATTATTCTGCAGCTTATATTTCCAGGTTTACAGATGATTAGGTCTGTGGTACTTAAATTTTGGTGTGCCTAAGTATCAACTGGGAAGCTTAATGGGAATGCAGAGCTTGAGACTTATGAAAATTCTGACTCCAAAGAGCTCAAGCATTCTAATTTTTCACGAGTTCCACATTAACCTGCATATAAAAATTTAAGAACCATTGGATTAGGGGCATTTTATTCCTCTTTAAAGTCTATCTTCTTTTTGGAAGCCATTTCCTATAATATATACTATTTGTTTTATAAATATTTTAGTTACTTGGTAGACAAACAGACTTAATTTACTGTGCATTTATTTACTTTTCATTCAGTTGCTTATTGTATTTGATTGCAGGAATCATGGAAAGATTGAGCAATAATTGCTAAAATGTTTCTCCCCTAATTTAGGCTCACCCAAAACTATAGACACTTTTCTGATTTTGTGCTCTTTATCATCCCTAAAATTTAGAAAAATAATACAAGAATTAAAAGGTTGGGGTGCCTGGGTGGCACAGTCGTTAAGTGTCTGCCTTCGGCTCAGGGCGTGATCCCGGTGCTCTGGGATCGAGCCCCACATCAGGCTCCTCCGCTATGAGCCTGCTTCTTCCTCTCCCACTCCCCCTGCTTGTGTTCCCTCTCTCGCTGGCCGTCTCTCTCTCTGTCAAATAAATAAATAAAATCTTTAAAAAAAAAAGAACTAAAGGGTTGAAGGAAAAAGGGTTTATTTAGGCACTAAAACATGAGTTGGTCTGTTGATCTGCTATATTTTGTCCTGTTAACTACTTAGTACAGTTTTATAGAAATCAGAAACCCTGTAGATAAATAACTGTTTTAAATCCAGTATGTTTAGGGGCACCTGAGTGGCTCATTCGTTTAAGCGTCTGCCTTCTTTTCACATCATGATCCCGGGGTCCTAGGATGGAGCCCTGCGTCGGACTTCCTGCTTAGCAGAGAGTCTGCTTCTCCCTTTCCCTCTCCCCTCCCACCCACTCGTGCTCTCTCTCTCTCTCTCACTCTCGCTCAAATAAATAAAATCTTAAAGAAACATCTAGTTGTTTAGCTCTTTTTTAAAATATTCATTCATTTATCTTGGAGAGAGCGTGGGTGTGTGCACGCAATTAGGGGGAGGGGCAGAGGGAGAGAGAGAATCCCAAGCAGGCTTAAAGCTGAGCACCCTGACACAGGGCTCAATTTCATGACCTCGAGACCAGGACCTGAGCTGAAATCAAGATTAGGAAGCCCAACTAACTGAGCCACCTAGGCGTCCCTAGCTCTTGATCATTATAGGCAAGTACTGGAATGTTCCAACACATCTTTTGGTTGAATTTTTTCTTACTAGGAGATAATCTCTGATGATAAATTTAATGTTTATTTTATTTTAAATTTAATGTTTAATAGCTGCCAAACACAGAACATGATTCTATTTACAGAGACCTCACTTTTAAAAAAATTCCTTTAAAATTTTTTAATAGGTTTTATGTTGTATAGCTGTTTAGTTTTATTTAAAAAATTTGGAAAAAGTACAGAGTTCTTATGTGCTCCTTCTCCTTCCTCTGCAGTTCCCCGGTTATTAACATTTTGCATTAGGGTGGTACCTTTGTTACAATTGATGAGCAGGTATTGATATATCATTAACAAAAGTCTATAGAGTACATTAGAGTTCACTATTTGTGTTGTACGATACTATGAGTTTTGACAAATGCATACTGTCATGTATCCACCATTACAGTGTCTTAGAGAATAATTTCATCACCCTAAAAATACCCTGTGCTCCATCTATTCATTTCTCTCCTGTCATGCCCAACCTCTGACAACCAGATTTTTTTTTATGTATAGTGTTGCTTTTCCCAGAATGTCATACAGTATGTACCATACAGTATGTACCATTTTCCCAGAATGGCATACAGTATGTACCATACAGTATGTACCATTTTCAGACTGACTTCTTTGACTTAGCAATATAGATTTAAGGTTCTTCCATGGTTTTATGTGGTTCGATAGTGCGTATCTTTTTATCAGTGAATAATAATACTCAATTTATGGATGTACCACAGTTTGTGTATTCATTTACCTAATGAAGGACATCTTGGTTACTTCCAGTTTTTGGCAGTTATCAATGTGGCTGCTGTAAACATTTATGTAGATTTTTGCATGGGCATAAGTTTTCAAGTTGTTTGGGTAAATACTCTCACTCATCAGCACCTCCTCCCTTTCCCTGAGGCAGCACGTCTGGTTTATTCTCCAAGTTCTGTTCCTTGGAGTGTATGAGGGGAGGTCATTGTGCCCTGTTGCTACTTCTCTGGGGAATGCGGGTGTAAACCCAGGGTTGGGGGTCTCTCTTATCACCTCTCCCACCCCCCTGCCCCCTGGCACAGCTTCTTTCTGCTCTTCTTTCATCTTTATGTGAGAAGCCATGTCCCTTGTGCTGTCTCTCACCTGTCCTACCTGTGCCTTGCTCTCCAGCTTATATTTAAGTCCCGGGCATGCCCCCTACTCCCAGGTTCCCCTCTCATGTCATGTTATGCATTTTGCAAGGAAAAGCCACTTGGGGAAAGGTGGAAGGGACAGAAAAAGATAAATTTCCACTAGCCCTTTCGTGAGCCAAGGGTTTATGCAAGGAAAAAAAATAAATAGAAAAATAATTCTGTTATGGACAAGAATATGTATAGATATGTCTTCAAGACACCTTCAATTCTTTGGGGTACATATACAAAAGTGGACTTGCTAGTTCGTATGATAATTGTATTTTTAATTTCTTAAGGAATTGCCATACTGTTTTTTATAGCAGTGAGTGCAGCATTTTACATTCCCATCAGCAGTGTTCAAATGTTCCAGGTACTCCACATCCTTGCCAACACATGTTGTTTCTGTTTATTTGTTTTTTTTTTGGTTTGGTTTTTTGGGGGGGGGGGGCGCAAAGGGAGAGGAAGAGAGAAAAACTTAAGCAGGCTCCATGCCCAGTGTGGAGCCTGACATGACCTGAAGCCTAAATCAAGAGTCGGATGCTTAACCAACTAAGCCATGCAGGTGCCCCTGTTTGTTGTTTTGTTTTTGTTTTTGTTTTTGTTTTTAAAGATTTTATTTATTTATGTGACAGAGAGACAGCCAGCGAGAGAGGGAACACAGCAGGCGAGTGAGAGAGGAAGAAGCAGGCTCCCAGCGGAGGAGCCCGATGTGGGACTCGATCCCGGAACGCCGGGATCACGCCCTGAGCCGAAGGCAGACGCTTTAACGACTGCGCCACCCAGTCGCCCCTGTTGTTTTTTTTTTTTTAATATTATCATCCTAATGGGTGTGAGGGGATACCTCATTATAGTTTTGATTTGCATTTCTCTAATGATTTTTGATGTTAAGTATCTTTTCATGTGCTTAATGGCCGTTCATATAGTAGTTCTTTGGAGAAATGTCTATTCAAGTCTTTTGCCCATTTTTGAATTGGGTTAAGTTTTTTGAATGTTGAGATTTAGGAACTCTCTCTATATTCTGAATATTAATCCCTTGTCAGATATCTGATTTGCAAATATTTTCTCCCATTTTATGAGTTGCCTTTTTACTCTGTTGATAGTATTTTTTTGATGTTCAAAATTTTTAAATTTTCATGAAGTCCAGTTTGTCTATTTTTATGTTTGTTGCCTATACCTCTCATATCATATCCAAGAAATCATTACCAAATCCAGTGTCATGAAGCTCTTGTACTTTTCTTCTAAGAGTTTTATTGTTTTAGATCTTACACTTAGTTTCTCGATCCATTTTAGTTAATATTTGTATATGGTGAAAGTAAGGATCCAGCTTCATTCTTTTGCATTTGGATATTCAGTTTTCCCAGAATCACTTTTTGAAAAGACTTTCCTTTCCCCATCGAATGGTGTCAGGACTTGTTAAAAGCATGCGTGTGAGGATTTATTTCTCGGCTATTTTGTTCCATTTGTCTATTTGTCTTTCTTTATGCCAACATCACTGTTTTGATTATTGTTGTTTTGTACTAAGAAAGAAAATCAGAAAGTGTGAATCTTCCAGTTTGGTCTTTTTCAAAATTGTTTTGGCTACTTAGGGTCCTTTGGGATTCCATATGAAATTTAGGATGGGTTTTTCTGTTTCTGCAAAAAACATCATTGGGATTTTGATAGGGATTGCATTGAATCTGTAGATTGCTTTGGGTAGTACTGATATTTTAACAGTGAGATGTCTTCTGATCTGTGAACATGACATGTGTTTATGTTTATTTACGTCTTTTAAAATATCTTTCAGCAATTTTTTTCAGTTTTCATTTTACAAGTCTCACTTCCTTGGTTAAATTAATTCCTAAGTATTTTATTCTTAATGCCATTGTAAATGGAATTGTCTTCATGATAATCCTTTCATTATTTATTATTTATGTATAGGAATGCAGTTGATTTTTGTGTGTTGATTTTTTTATCCTAATACTTTGCTGAATTCATTTATTAATTCTTATGGTTTGTGCTTAATCTTTAGAGTTTTCTTCATATAAAATTATATCATTTGCAAACAGATAAATTTTACCTTTTCCTTTCCAATTTAGATGCTTTTTATTTCTTTTTCTTGCCTAATTGCTTTGGTTAGAACTTCTAGTACTGTGTTGAATAGAAACAGAAAAGTGACCATCTTTGCCCTGTTCCTGTTCTTAGAGGAAAAGCTTCAGTCTTTCATCATAGAGTATGACATCTGCTGTAGAATTTTTATATATGGCTTTTTATTATGTTGAGGTACTTTTGTCCGTGACCCTCTAAGTTCTCTGAAAATTACTTCAGCCAGAGAGCAAGGAGCTTGAAACAGTGGGGCAAGGTGCACTAACAATGGCTGCCCACCTCTTTGTGTGCATTTCTGTGATCAGAAGCAGCAGTCAGTGATCAGAGCACAGATCCCTGATATTTGAAGGACAGTATCCATTTTGCCCACCCTGGTTCCTTTAACTTGTTAGCAAGCAGTTATGGGAAGATGTGCAGAGCTGCCCACCACATGGCTGGGGTGGAGGATGGGTGGTTGCTACTGTGCTAATAATAGCAGAAATTTACCAAAATTAACATTAACTGCAATTTACTGTCCCATATCTTCCCCTGGAAGTTGCCAACATTCAGACTTCAGAGTTCCAGAATAAGTTATATCCAGCACAGTTGTTTTCTAGGTGTGGAGACAGATTCCTGGTGCTTCCTATTCTGCCATCTTCCTGGAATCCTATGTAGGGTCTTTGAATTTTACCTCTCCTTTACTTTTTCTTTCTTCAGAGAAGTCATGCCAGTCTGACTTCTTATATTAAGAACTCTGTTAATTCCGTTATTTTTCAGGTTCTTTTAGCATCTGCTGTATTTTATTTTTTTAATTTCCATTCAATTAATTAACATACCATATATTATTAATTTCAGAGGTAGAGTTCAGTGATCCATCACATCAGTCTTACATAATACACAGTGCTCATTATATCACGTGCCCTCCTTAATTGCCCATCACCCAGTACACCATACCCCACTCCCTCCCTTCCAGCAACCCTCAGTTTGTTTCCTTAGAGTCTCTTACGGTTTGTCTCCCTCTCCGATTTCATCTTGTTTTATTTTTCCCTCCCTTCCCCTATGATTCTCTGTTTTGTTTCTTAAATTCCACATATGAGTGAGATCATATGATAATTGTCTTTCTTTGATTGACTTATTTCGTTTAGCATAATACCCTCTAGTTCCATCCACATCGTTGCAAATGAGCATCTGCTGTATTTTAGATAAAAAGTTTTTTTCAATGTCACAATGTCTCAGAACAGAAAATTAGTAGACTTTGTTTTATTATGCTAAGAAAAAGATCGGTGATGATAGATAATAGGAAATGTTAGCATTATGTGTCCTATCTTGTCTTATAAAAATGGGATAAAAATGAGGACCACATTTTAATTAAACACCACTTATTGACCTACTCACTGCTTTAAACAAGGCATATACTACGCCCTTGTGGAGAATGTACAGATGCTGGCTTTTCTATCAAGGCCTTTCAATAGAGTTGAGAAATATGTCTAGATAAGGGAACTGTAATTTCAAAGAGCAAAGTGAAAACTCTAAAACTGTACATGTGTTATAATGGCAACAATATGTACAAAAACCAAACTAAGAATCTGCATATGAAAATAAAAACAAACCTGAAAAGAAATATTCCAAAATGTAAATAGTTGCTAATGTTTGGGTTGTAAGAATATTTCTGATTTTTGTTTCTCTTTTGTTTCTACTTTGTGGTATTTTTCACTTTTTCTATAATAAATAATTGCTGATCAGCATGTACTTCTTAAACATTCTCTGTTTAGAGTAGTTAAATGGTGCTTGAGGTGTGTTTCACATTCTTAGTGGCAAAACAGTTATGTAACCATACTGATTTTAAGTTTTAATAAATGTAATTTATATTTCCTTTACCAACATGTATTTTCAAAATTCAACCTGAATACATGAGCATACATTTTTCTCACTATTCATATGTAATAAATATTCTTTTTTTCCCTCACAGAAATCTATCTAATGTGGAAGAAATTGGGACTTGCTCATATATTAATCATATCATCACTATGACAACACTCTATATTCAACAAGTAGGTGAATTAATATATTCCTTTTGTTGCTTTACTGAGAGTAAATAGGTTTTACTTTTTTAATACTATAGTTAGTAAAGTTAAATGTTTTTAGAGGAGATAATAGTCAAGAAGTGAATTAAAATTACCATTAGGTACTATGTATTTCAGATATCTTAAATGTGTTATCTAAAAATAGAGATGCAATTATTAATATATTTTATTTTAATTAAAAATTAAAGTGTTTTATAAATAGCTTTTTACAATGACAGAATTTGTCAATTTGTACATCATATATGCTGTATGTATATCATATATATATATAACATATTATTTATCATCAAATATCCCTCTTACTGAAAACATATTCTTTTTGCTTTGCATTTGAAACTCTTCATAGGCCATATTTAAAATTTGAAGGATTATATCCAGTCCATGTGATTAACTGACCCTTTAGACTCATTTGGAACTTAGGTTTTTTTAATGAAAATGATTTATTAGATGATTAATGAAACATGTTGTCTTTTAATGATATAGATAAGAATGTTATGCAGTTTAATATTCTTAACTAAATATAATTTTTTGTTTAACTTTACTCTCAGTTAAAAAGCAAAAAAAAAGAGAAGGAGTTGGCAGATCAGACATCTATCGAAGAATTTGTGATCCATGCATTGGCATTTTGTGAAAGTTTATATGATCCATATCGGAATTGGAGGCATAGAATTTCAGGGTATGTCTTATAAATCATAATGTTCATTTAAAACCTGAATGTCATAAATATATGTAATTTTTCAATGCAGGTCTTACTCTTTATGAAAGAAATATGTAAGATGTGTATAAGACCCATCTTTATCTCTGAGATAGAGAACTGTGTTGGAAGTAATGAATTAGTGAAAATTGCCACTTCCAGATAAGAAATTTCCTCTAAACTTTTATTTTATAATGCAATCGAATGCTAATAATCTAATAGGAAAATTTCAAAGCACAGTAACATCAAGTAGAGTGTACATATTTTTCAAGGAAAGTTCTCTTTTTTTAAGCTCATTTCATAGGATGAAAATACCTTTTAACAGTATTTTGTCTGCTTTTAATTGTAGACCTTGTGTCAGCTAGGGTCTGGTCAGGAAAACAAACCATACCAGGTATTTTAAAAAGATATAATAGAAGGAAATTGTTAAATAGGTATTAGAGAACTCAAAAAGCAAGTAAGAATACTGATGTAATACAGAGATAGTGACTTCAGGAAGCAGCTGCTTCCCTGGGGGTATGGGACAAAAGGAAGAGACTGGAGTTATTGGAAACTATAAATTTGGAAAAGAGGTTCTACAGTTGAGTCTCAGACCTCTGATGAAGGAGCATTGCTTAGCTGTGCAGGTATCACTGAGCAGCCATGAATAGGCTGGTGCTGGAATTGCCAAAAATAATCTGAAGACAAAGACCCAACTGTGAATGCTACAGTTAAGAACTGTTGGCTGGTAAAAAAAAAAAAGGAATAAGGAATCAGTTTCTTTTTCACCCTTCGCCTTCCAGGCTTCATTTAATATGCACTGAACCCAACAGTGGAGTACCTGGAAAAAGAGAAGTACAGTTTGCAGAGTGCTTGTCACAGCATCACAAAGCTGAGAGAATATAGGATGATGGGTTTGCACCAAGGGACAGTAGTATAATTACCAGTTCAGGGCTCACAGAGAAGAGTTTTAAACTCATATCCTCATTACCTGTGGGCACAGAACAGGAAGAGTTGTATTATCAACCACTGTCATACTGCTTGTTTAGGTCTCCCAAATCTGCTGTGTTTTCAATCTCAAGATTTTTCCATTTTCATTCTTAATTTAACCCAGCCTACTTACACCATCGCCACTTCCTGCAACTTTTCACTACTAAAGTGTTTGGTCTTTATAGGCTTTTCTGGTTTTTTAGGGTCCTATACCCTCACTTTGAGTAGCCACCATTAGATGATGGTGAAGAATTAATAACTGAGAGAATATTTATGTAAACTATATGGTAATACTTTGTATGTATATTTTATTGAAATAACACATCCTTTAGTTAAAGTAAGAGGTAAAAAGTAGATATGACGGGAACAAGTACTGTAGTTATTAAATGTAATAATCCTATCTACATCACTGGCTTTCCTTTATACATTGAGAGAAGTTGTCTTTATTAGGTTTCTCCATAGAAACCTATGTGTGTGTGTGCACGTGTGTTCTAGTTGTAGTCCAAATGTTGTCAGGCTGGAGACCAAAACTGATGATGTAGATGAAGTCCAAAGACAGTCTGCTAGAGAACTCCCCCTTGCTTAGAGAGGCCAAATTTTTTGTTCTACTCAGTCTTTCCACTGCTTGGTTGAGGGATTTTGTGTAGGGCAATCTCCTTTATCCATATTTCACCAATTTGAATGTTAATCTCATCCAAAAACACCCTCCCAAGTTGATACATTAAATTAATCATCATGTTGTCCTAGTAATTTTCTTGACTGTTCATTAATGAGAAGGAACTAATGACCTTCTGAATACTTCCTTTTCTCCCTGCCCCCAATAGGAACAATATTGTTTTCAAAGAAATATTGCAACTTGAACCAGGGTTAAAAGGTACTGTCTAGCAAGAGTCCTGCTTTAAAGAATAGATAAAAATAATTTCTCCTTATTATATCAAAATACCAACCTAAGCAGTACGTAGCTTTTGCTTACAGTGCACTTACATTGTTGGGAATTCATGACTCTAAAATTTGTGTCAAGTAAACAGTTCTTTTACAAACAATTTACTTAGTATTAAATACTTCCTTTTCTCTTGAGCTTTAATATGTCTCTTTTCCCAGAGAGAAAGTGCTTTGAATTTTCCTTGGCAAAGATGTTTTATCAGTCAGGATAAGACAGATGATGTTGCAATAACAAACAAGGGGTCAGAATAACAAAGATTTATTTCTTGTTCATGTTGTCTGCCATTGTTGGCAGGAAGCCCTCACTCATCACAGTCACTCAAGATCCTAAGCTGACAGAGGAGCAAGCATCTAAGGCTTTGCTGGTTACCACGTGAGAGAAAAGAAAGCCCTGAAATGTCTCACATTAGCAATTTAATGCTCTCGTCTGGTCATGATATATCTTATTTTCATTCAGAACTCATTGGTCAGAATTAGTCCCACATTCCCATCTACCACAGTGAAACCAAGAAGTTAGTTCTACTTTGACTAGAAGGAGTAGATATGGAAATAGTTGGCAGACTACACTGTCACTACCTTTGCCTCTGCCTGAGCACTGCTCATGACTCTTTGAAGATTGAAAGGGGCACGTGACAGTGTTTCATTCGTAGCCTTTCTACTCATTTATCACTTTGGTTCTCAACTAATCAATGTTCTATTTTTTTTTTTTTTCCAAAAAGGCTTTGTAATATACAGAAGGGAGGAGTTCCTTCTTGGCTGCTGCTTTCCCCATTGCTGCCAGGACATTGCTTAAACTCCTCTCCTCTTGGCACGGATGTGTGTTTCCACACTTCTCTTGATGAACTTGAGTGTTCCCTTGTCCTTGGAGACCTTGAGCAGCTCCATGGCACACTGCTCATATAGGGTGAAGCCACACACCTCTTGGATCATGTCCTACATGAATTTGCTGTGCCTCAGCTTGCTTACATTCTTTGTCACCTTGTGGCCCTTCTTGAGGGCCATGGCCCTAGGGTAGCGGAGAACCATGGCTACTGCTCCTCCATGGCTCCCTTGGTGGAAGCCAGTGTTCTCTCTATTTTGACATTGATGCTAGGGATTTCTTAAGGAAATTATATCTCTTACTTTCACTCTTGCTACTTCCCCATCCTCCATCTCAGATCTGTCAGTAATGGCAAATCTAAGATAATGTTTTAAGTTTTGAAACAATGAAAAATAGTTTTTCTTTATAGGCAGCAAGACATATACAGAAAGAGGAACATGAGATCAGTCTGAAAATGACAGAGGAGATGCTTTTAAAGGAATCTTAAGAACAAAATGAATTTAAAGTTGGGGGAATGAGAGAAGATATGAAAAAAGTAGATCTGACAACAAATTAAAACAAATAAAATTGGCAAATGAAAACAAAAAACAATTTTTGAGAACCAAAAACAAGAAGAAGGTATTTAAATGCTATAGCCTAGAAAGAGAATTCTACATATATAAAGTGACAACAGGAAGAGGAACAAGGAGTAGAGGTTGAGTCGTGGCATTTCATGAGTGTGTGTAATATACATGCCAGGAATTATGCTGGAAGCTGTCCCCTTATTACCTCTAATAGGCGTAACAATTTTGCTGGTAATAGTAGGAACTGCTTCAGAGGTAAATGGTAAAGCAGGGGTTCAGACGGGTTTCTTTGACTGTGATAGGGAATTGAAACATACTACAAATAAATCATAGAATTAGGAAAAATCTATTGCTCATGGGAGACCTATACAAGGGAGCCATAGCAGTAGCTTTTACCTTATATATTAATCTAATTCTGAAGTTAAGTAGAAACATGGAATGTGTATATTTTCTTATATATTATTTGTGTTTGTTGCTTACCAAAACAACACAGATTAGAACAAATGTAAATTAGCATTATTCCAAATACAGAGCCATTTAAAAGTATATTTCTTAAGGGTACCTGGGTGGCTCAGTTGGTTAAGTGTCCAACTCTTGGTTTTGGCTCAGGTCATGATCTCAGGGTCCTGGGATCAATCCCTGCATTGGGCTCTGTGCTCAGTGTGTGGCAGGGTCTGCTTGAGGATTATCTTTCTCTCCCTCTGTCTCTCCCCCTGCTCGCGTGCTCTTGCTCTCTCTCAAACAGATCCTCAAAAAAATAAAAGTGTGTTTCTTGTTTGATGAAATATATGGATTTTTTCAGATCTCCATATGTAATTTGATTTAATGAATAGGTTTGATTAATCTGTTAGCTCAATTTTGATTCTGTTTGTAGCATCTTACATATTCAGAAAGATTTTCTCAAGTGGAACTAAAATAGATGTAGGGAAAGAATTCTTTCCTAAAAAGGCCTTATCATTCAAGCATTTATTTAAAAATATCTTTATTGAGTTTCTACTTTGTGCCCAGTAAAACTATAGTAGGACACATTAGCTTCCCAAAGAGAAAAACAATTTTTTTTAGATGTTAAAAATTTTTTTATTTTTTATTTATTTGACAGAAAGAGAGGCAGCAAGAGAGGGAACACAAGCAGGGGGAGTGGGAGAGGGAGAAGAAAAACAATTTAATTAGACTAAGTTATGCCATTGGGCTCCTTCTGGCCAAATCTGGGACAATGTATATGTGAACAAAATTAATTATCATAAAGAACTATAAACCCGGGTGCCTGGCTGGCTCAGTCAGTAGAGCATGTGACTCTTGACCTTGGGATCATGAGTTTGTGCTCCACACTGGGTGTAGAGTTTACTTAAAAAAAAAAAAAAAAATTATAAATCACTGGGGCGGGGGGAAGGAATTAATGAGCCTATACCAGTGATAGATGATAATAGGTAGGTGGGTGGGTGGATGAATAGATAGATAGGTAGATAGATAGATAAAGGGAAAAGAGAGGACAGTTGCTTGTATTAGAAGGCCAAGTGCCAATTAGTAAATCTGTAAGGAGTATTGAAAGAAAATCAGCATTTTACACAAATTATAGGGAAGATATGGATCCGGATGCTTAATCTAGGGAAAGTGTTAGTAAGGAGCATGATTTCTGCATGGTTTTAACATGTTTCCCTACAGATTATTTATTTGTTGCAAAGGAAAAATTAGTAATTATTTTGTGTAGTACTTTGGTACTGATCAAAATGAGCACCAGTGAGAAGCGGATGGATCTCTGTGCCTCTAACTGTGATGCTCTAAGAATCATTGCTTTTACAGCGTTCCACCAAGAATGCATAATATGAATCTGATTGTATGGCGACATCAAGCAAACCCAAGATGAAGAATATTTTAGTGAATAAAAAGAGGGAGTGTGGGACAGCGTTCTTTAAAAATGTCATAAAGGCTGTAGAAATGTTTCAGATTGAGAAAGGGAAAAGAGATAATGACAGCTAAATGTAAAATCTGGACAGGAAGCTGTACTAAGAGGGGGAGAAAATGCTGTAAAGGATACTGTTGGGTCAGTTGACAAAACAGGATTATGAATGCTAGATGAATGTATTATATTAATGTTAAATGTATTAAAATTTATGATTATACTGTTGTTGTGTAAGACCGTATCCCTGTTCTTAACAGGTATTCACTAAAGTATTTAGAAGTAAAATGCCAGAATATACATAATTTCCCTTTAAATGTTCTGAAAAATGTTATACGTGTGAATGCATGTGTGTGTGTGTGTGCACGCGCATACACGCACGTGCTGTGTATAATATGGGGGAGCGAGTGAACAAATGATAAAGCATTTGGGATAAAATTTTAACAATGAGCCTGGGTAAGATGTATTTGAAGTTCTTTATACAATTTTTATTCTTGCAACTTTTGCAAGAGCTTGAATTTATTTCCAGATTAAAAGTTTAAGAGAAATAGTTAGGCCCTAGGCATAATGGCAGCACAAAAGAGAAGCACAAAATAATTGACCAAGGGACATGAACTTAGAAAACTAAGATGCAAACACGTTTTACAGCCCTCAGAAGCTGGTATGTATTAGCCTCTGCTAGGTGCCACATGCTTGACCCAAATATCAGATAATAATGCAACAAGGAAGTATGCTGTGATTTAAAAATGGTAGAAGACTAAATTCATTTTAGCTGTTCTTCTTACCCTATTACAAATGTGTAGTGCAAACATGCTTTAATGTTTGTGTTACATATAATAGTTTTCACCCCTTTTATTCATGTTAGTATATTAAATTTTACTGCAACAATAATGGGAATTTTTAAAATTTATTTTATTTTTTTAAAGATTTCATGTATTTGTTTGAGAGAGAAAACACAAGCAGGGAGAAGGGACAGAGGGAGATGGAACAGACCCCTCGCTGAACAAGGAGCCTGATGTGGGGCTTGATCTCAGGACCCTGGGATCATGACCTGAGGCAAAGGCAGACGCGTAACTGACTGAGCCACCCATGTACCCAGGAATTTTTTTTAAACATTTTTTTTTTTGAAGATTTTGTTTATTTGAGAGAGAGAGAGAGACCACAATCGGGGAACGGCAGAGGGAGGGGGAGAAGCAGGCTTCCTGCTGAGCAAGGAGCCCCATGTAGGGCTTGATCCCAGGACCCTAGGATTATGACTTGGGCCAAAGGCAGATGCTTAACTGACTGAGCCACCCAGGTGCCCCATAATGGGAATTATTTATGTTCATATGTTACATCTAATACAGGGCCTTTAGAATAAGTCATTATTCACAAATTGCTGGAGTACATTTTCGTTATGTTACTAAAGTGAGAATGTTTATTGTTTGTAGCACAGGATATTTGGATAGGATATATACAATCTATTAGTTCATACTATAACTTATAATAAATGTGCCAAATATAAACAATGTAAATACTCTTATGGAAAAACCTAACAAAGCTAAATCATCCTTTTAAAATTAATTTTTTTCTACCACATTACTGAATGTTTTTAAAGGTGTGACTAAATTTTTAATTTGAAACTCCAGTAATACTTGTATTACCTTAAAGGCATAAAAAAATCTGAATACTGGTCTTAATTAAATAGATTCAATAATATTCTAGGATATAGTGTTTTGAATTTAAAATAAATACAAAATATGATTATTCTTCTGCCTTCTCCACAGTGGAAATAGGCACAGATTTGGGGGCGCCTGAGTGACTCAGTCAGTTAAGCGGGATTGAGTCCCGCATCGGGCTCCCTGCTCAGCGGGAAGCCTGCTTCTCCCTCTGCCTGCAGCTCCCCATGCTTGTGTGTGTGCGTTCTCTCTGTCAAATAAATAAATAAAATCTTAAAAAAAAAAAAAAAGGGAAATAGGCACAGATTTGGAAAGCAGTGTAGTAGCAAATGGTATCTAATACGATTTCTAGTGAATCTGGATATTAGATCTGGATCTTAGAACTCTTTATTTTGTCATTACTGAGTCCGGCTGTGGCTGTCTTATTTGACTTATTCTGTTACCAATTGACTTTTCTTTCTGGCTTTGGATATAAGGAAAATAATTTTAATATCTCAATTATGGTTGTTAAAAAGAAGTCATCTTAATCCATTGCTTTATCAGTGGATCATATTTAGACATACAGAATTTCTGTGTGGCTGTTTTCAAATAGTTTTCTTTTTTGTTGGCTTTGTTTAACAATGTTAAGAGTTTTTTCAGGGCATGAAAGAAGTGTCTGAGTTCTTTGTTTTTTGTTTAATTTTCTGCAGTCCACCAGTCAGATGTATCGTTTTACCAATAGCTTCTATTCCCTAATCCTCACACTACCATGCCCATTTAAGAGACTCATTTTGGGGGCGGCACCTGGTGGCTTAGTTGGTTGGGCGTCTGCCTTCAACTTGGGTCATGATCCCAGGGTCCTGGGTTTGAGCCCCACATTGGGTTCCCTGCTCAGCAGGGAGCCTGCTTCTCCCTCTCCCTCTGCCCTTCCCCTCCCCTCTCACTGCCCTCTATCTCAAATAAATAAGTAAATAAAATCTTAAAAAAAAAGAGAGAGACTCATTTTGTGTTGAATTGAAATGATCTTGGTAAAAGCACATGCTGTTTGTGTTGACCTAAACCAAAGTTTGTAGAAATATTTCAGCCATCAAAACTGGAATTGTCATTAAAAACAAAAATAATCCCCAGGTTGCCTTTGTGGTTCAATCAGTTAAGCGGCTGCCTTCTACTCAGGTCATGATCCCAGGGTCCTGGGATTGAGGCCCTCATTAGTCTCCCTCCTCAGCTTCTCCCTCCCTCTCCCCCCTCCCGACTCATGCGCTCTCTCTCTCTGTGTCAAATAAATAAATAAAATCTTAAAAAAAAAAATCCCAGCCCATAGTAGTTCAACATTAATTTAAAATGGAAGAAGGCAGTGGAATGGATTCTTTGTATCCAGATAAAATTTCTGGATAAAAAGTGGCAAAGAGTGGCCCGATTCCTGATGAATTTCATTGGCACTGTGGTAATAAGCTACAGCCTTAGGTGTCAAATTAGCAATACTGCTGAACAGATAATTTTACAGATTGGAAATTTTAAATGCCTAAGTCCATTTTGTATTTCTAGTTGTATGGAGACTTAACCTGGCTGCTATGTTTCACTGTTAAGCATTTAAAAATTTTTTGCTTAATTCAAAAGAAATCCTTTCATTGGTGAGCATTTAGATTATAGGCTAGACTTCCTTTTCAAGATTATGTCAGTCCTAGAGATGTATTGTTCAGTATATAAATGAAAAGTAATTAATTTATTTTATAATTCCTGTAGTTATGCCATTTCTACTCGCCATTGTTATAATTTGGTATTAACTTCTTTTTAATGATAGACGAATCCTTAGTACTGTGGAAAAGAGCAGACAGAGATATAAACCAGCTTCTCTCACAGTGGAGTTTGTCCCTTTCTTTTATCGTAAGTATTGATCCAATTTCTCTTTGATTTTGATGTTACTCTGATTATTCTTTATTTTTATATTCTTATTCTGATCTACTTGATTCAGCTTTATGCACTTGTAAGATAAAGCTTGTAAGAACCTATCACTGGAGTACTTGATTCTTATTTTGCTGTGATTGTTCTTCCTCTAATTTACTGTTTTGAAAGTGTTTTTATTTTGAGAAGAGATTAATATCATAATGAATGTAGTGTAGACCTTTTGAATTTTTGATGAAATAAACTAAGAGGGGCATGGAGGCCAGCTGGTGAATGGCCACTGCCTGGGAGCCTGAGGCCAGGGCCTCCTGCCCAGGCGCTACCCAGCTAAGCTGTGAGCTGGTGGGCTCGGGGATGAGGCCTCCCTTTTGCCAGTTGAGTCTCTGTAGAGCCGAGTGCAGCCTGAGCCCAGGCCACTTTTGGGGTAGGGGGCTAACAGGCCCACTCACCCCACAGGTGGATGGCATGGGGCGATGGCGATGGACAGCCTAGAGGAAGAGAGCTTTGCACTCTCCTTCTCTTCCACGTCTGATACAGAATTTGAAGCTGTGGTTGGATTTTATTATCATGGATGAAGAGTTCCAGTTATTAAAGAAAATTTTTAGGGGCAAGCACTCCCAGGAGAGTTTGAAGACATGGGAGATAATAAACGTACCTACATGCCTATTTGTAATGAATATATTTCTTTGGTAGAAAAGTATATTGAAGAACATCTGCTAGAGAAGATTCCTGGATTTAACGTGGTAACTTGCACAGCATCTTTGCAGCACTGTAAAGATGAAATAGCTGGTGACATAGTGGACATGCTGTTCATTTTTACAGATTTTGTGGCTTTTAAAGAAATGTTTCTGGGCTGTAGAGCAGAAAAAAAAGGCTGGGAACTGGGTTTAAGCAGCAGTTTAGTGGTGACTTTGTTGTGCAAATCATCTTCAGCAGCTTCCCAGACCCATCTGAGGCCCTACTCTGAGGGCCCACCTCTGGGCAGCGAGATCTTCTGGGTGTGCCAGCCCATTTAGACTGGGGGAGGCTAAAGCTAATGTGACAGAAGAATACATCTTGGAAAGAGTGACTCTTGTTTTGCAACTGTTCATTAATGTTAAGTATTGTTGGGTTGAAAAGAAAATTACCTGACCTTCCCGGGACCTGTTTCTCCTGAAGCACTTCCTGTTTTCAGTGATCCTGGTCCCCAGCGCCCCCC
>NW_024423343.1:31851140-31897790 GCF_017311325.1 Ursus maritimus | reverse complement strand
CCCCCCCCCCCCCCCCCCCCCCCCCCCCCCCCCCCGCCACCACCGGCCTAGTAGACACCTTTCTTGGAATTTTGAGTTAGGCTCTTCTAGAGCAGTCCCAAGGCCAGCATTCCACCTGGGGGCCTCTTCCCCAGCGTACATGTTGATGTGTCAGTGTTGAAAAACTCACTATTACCAACCCTCTTTGGTCCAACAGGCTTTGCATGTCCCAACAGGCATTTTGTATGCTCAGGTTTTTAATGCATCAGAGTTTGAGTCCTGCAGTCTCACTGGGATTTTTGACTAGAAGTATTTTCAGGGTGTTAAGCCAGCTAATCATCTTGAAATTTCTGAAGCTCCTACTGTAACAGTTATTCTTGGCTATAGGAATCAACTGAGAGAGGTATCCTTTACCCAAAAGCTACATGTGAACATAAATTTCTAGTGTTACGTTTGCAATCCTTGTATCACTGTCTTCTGCTGGTCCTGATGTAGTTCCAGAGTTTCTTGAACTCCTTTTAAGCATTTTTGAAAAAATATTTTTATAGATGAATACTCAGGCTAACCTAGTGGATGTAATCTTAGAACTTCCATGATTATCCACTTAAAGATCAAATTAATATATGCTGTGAGCTTCTTAATTATTAGTACTGTGAAAGCAAAAATGGTTTCTGCCTTGGTGTTTCTATTTTAGTGAACTCCAATAAATGTATACTTATGCTGGAGGTAAGTTTAAATGGTATCCTTTTCTTATAGCATGTTAAGTGTTTGTGTAGGTTTGCTAAAACCCTTTCTGTATAAATCAGTTCATTAGGTTTTCTGTTGAGGAAAAGAGTTCCTTTTTCTTGTCAAAATCTGCGAAGATGGCTTCCACGGGTATAAGCAGCTCAACATGAGTAGGATAGCAAACATCTGTTTGCTCTGATTCAGTAGAGTGTTTGATAGAACATTACTGACCAGAAAACATGATGTCATATCTCTAGAAAGAGGGAAAAACATAGTAGTTGAATTCCCAGTATGTTCTTTTTCTTTCTGTAGACACGCATACACACACACGTGCATACACACACACACACAAACACAGGTATATAAATTTATTGCTTATTAATTTTTAAACATTTTTAAAGTAAAAATTCTGTGCTGAATTTTCACTTGGCTGTTCTGGTTTTAAAGGATGAGCTTTAGTGTTTTTTTTACTGTTGTGGCACTTATTAAATACTACTGTGAGTTAAAAAAACTTAAAAGAAATTTGGCTACTGTATGTGTGACCTATGTAGATTTTAGTTTTCTTTCTTAAAAAATGATTATGCTATAGTTCAAGAATACAGAAAATCTTGTGGAATATATACAAGGAATATCTTGTGTTTCCTACTCAAATTTGTCAGATCTGGCCATAACATTTTGCCGTATTTGCTTTAGTTCTCTTTTCTTTTTTTTCCTAAGAATTAAAACAAGACAGAAATAGTCCTTTGTTTGAGTGCTTGGTGAAGACGATTGCAGTGCCCACTCTGTTTGACCACCAGTAGTGATACTGGCTTCAGCCAGATAGTGAAACTAGGCTGATTTCTGGATTCTCTTTTTTTGTTCTGCATATCTGCCCTTACGGTATTACCACACTGTGTTGATTATTGTGACTTTATGTTAAGTCTCGAAATCATTAAGTCCTCCAACTTTGTTTTTCTTCAAAAATTTTTTGGCTATTCTGGATCCTTTACATTTTTATATGCATTTTAGAAGCCATTTTTTAATATTTTCACAAAAACGCTTGCTGGGATATTTGTTTGGAATTGTATTGAATCTAGGAACCATTTTAGGAGAATTGACATCTTAAGAATACTGAGACTTCCAATGCATGAATCTGATAATCTCATTATTTATTTGTTACTTATTTCTTCAAACAGTATTTTATAGTTTGCAGAATATAGATTGTGCACATATTTTGATAGTTTATCCCAAAGATGTTATCGCAAGTACTTATAAATGTAAAGTCTTTATAAAATAAACTATTATAGATTTTTCAAAAAGTGAGTTTCATTTTCATTTCCTGTCTTTGATAATGACATTTCCCTTTTTACCTATGGCAATATTGCCTTACCTTGATAATATTTCTTGCCTGCTTTGTCAGATATGAATATAGCCACTCCAGCGTTCTTATGATTAGAGTTTACATGGTATGTCTTTTTATATCCTTTTATATCCTTTATATGTTTTCTGTGTGTCTCCTGTGGCTGATTAGAACTCTGTCTTCTTGCAGCTCTGTGTAAAATCTGATAGTTACTCAGCTTAAAACTTCTTGGTAGGTTTTTGCCTGTCTTGTGGGATTTCACAGTATCATGTAAGGATTGATACTTTGACTTAAAATGAGCCCTACTAATATTTCTGGAGTGTTTTTTCTGTATGGCTTCTTTCACTCCTGTACTGCTTCACAAATTCCAGTTACCTGGGCCTCCCCAAATGTTTTATCTGTAACTCAACAAATAGCTGTCTTCTTTTAGGGTTCTCCTTTCCTGTGCAGTTGGTCAGAACATGTCTACAACAAGAAGCTGAGATAATCCTTGAGCTTACTTTGTTTCTCTTGAAAGAAGGAAAATTTCTAGAGTGCATAAATTTCTACCTATTTTGTCTAATTTTCTAGTTATTTCTAGCAGGAAGCCTTGTATAGTGACAGGTATTCCAACATAGCTGGAATCATTTAGTTTTTTAAATATAGATTTCTATCAATACATTTACCTCAAAGCTGTTTCTTTTTGGTAATGTTTATTATGTATAAAATTAGAAATAATTCTGTTGTTATACCTTGTCTATATATGTAATGATATATGCAAAAAAATATTCATTACTGGGTTATTAGAGTATCAAAATGAAGAGGAAAATATAAAAGTTTATCAGTAGAGAACTTGTTAAGTAAATTAAGGTACATCATTGTAGTGGTCATAAAAATCAAAAAGGAAGATGTATATATTAAGACATAATAATATCCAGTATACACTAATGTTAAAAACAAAAAACACAACACTGTGGTATAGGTATAGCTTTTTTTTTTTTTTTTTTAAGGTACGGGGAGCATGGTAGATTGAAGAGTAGGTTTGAGGGAGACTTACTTTTCCTTGTCACAGTTCTTTTATGCTGTTTTAATTATTCTTTGTCATGTGCATGTGTAACCTTTTGAAAACAATAAAATACTTTATAATATTAAAAGAGGGTTTTTATTGGTACCAGAACTTGGAATGTTTGCCCTGGAGTAAACCCAGGAAATCTTTTTGTGCAACTCTTCCAATTTTATAAGTGAATAATTATAGTCAATTATACTAATAAGAGGAAGTAGTAGTAGTATAAAAAAACACTAATTTTATGTCAGATTTCAGTTAGCTTCTAACATTGTCACTTAGCAGCTTTATAATTTTAGGCAAGACATTTCATTTGCCCATTTATAAATGAAGGCAAAATATCCTCATATGGAGTATTATGAGAATTAAATGAGATCACCTAAATAAATTATCTAAAATACTACCTGATAGTTGGTTTCTCTTTTCCTTTACTATGAAAAAATGCATATCAACCTTACCTTTTAACAAATTTTAGCCTTTTAATGGTTTTTAATGTTTCAGTGTCAGACGTTCCTTAGAGATAAATCATGCTGTGAAAGAGAAATCTTATTTGTTTATTTGTGTATTATATTCACAGAGTGTTTTCAGGAAAGTGAACATCTCAAGGAAAGTCTTAAGTGTTGCTTATTGCATCTCTTTGGAGCCATTGTAGCCGGTGGGCAGGTGAGGAAAGTGTTGAAAGTTAATATTTAAAACAACAGTTAACAGTGCGAAAAGTTTTCCGTGGATTATTTAATGTATTCTTTGTTCTTTTATAATTTCATGAACCACACAAATATTTTTCTGAGTTTATATCTTGTTTAAAACTAATCTGTTATTTAAAACTTCTTTAAAAACCTAATAATATTAGCACTAACAAAAATTACTGCATAAATAACCATAATTAACAATTTTTTTATTTTAAGTTCTTAGTTATGTTGACTTTCAGCTACTAGTTCTTACTTTAGAGTATAAAGTCAGCCCTTGTAAGTTCACATGATGAAATCAAACTCAAAATTAAATATATATGAATTAACCACTCTTCTGTCTTAATTTCTAAATGCATATATACAAGGTTTATATGCATTTTTTTCAATAATCTCAGCTAGCTTTTTACTCACAAGAAAGAAATTCTAGTGATACTTAATTTTTTATTTTTGAAGGTGAGCATCTTAAAAGTTGTCTGTGGTAAACTTTACTAGTTAAAAACAGGATTATATTCAGAAGAACATCCTATATGTTTTCTGTAAGCATACAGTTTAGATCAGAAGTTTCTAACACTCCTTGTACTGCATATGCTGTTGACAGTGTGTAAGGCCCCTTGTTGGAATATTTCAAATACATAAAATAAAATACATAAAAGATCGCAAAGGAAACTAGTTATGCTAAAATGCAGTTACTAAAATATTAAGATAAATTTGTAACATAGTGATGTGTTTTTATAACACACTAAGGAGATATAGCAACAAGTCTAGTAATAAGTGCAATTTCAAAAATAGACATACATGGTGTTTCAAGACATTGCAACAACAGTAAAATATGAAAATACGTAGGATTTCTTTTGGTAACTAAGTTACAGATATTGCTAATAATACTACTTGGGTTTGCTAGTGGGTTACCTTGCCTTTTCCTCTTCACTCTAGTAGAAGAGTCTGTTTTTTGTGAGGGGGATAATGACTAGAATCTTATTTTTCAGTTTGTTTGCTTTGTCCCCTTCCTTTATTAGCTGATATTCTTCTTTTCTATCGATATCTACCCATTTCCATCATTTCTCTGCTACTAAAAATAAGGATTAATAAGTATACATGAATAAAATTGGAAATGACATTGTTTTGACTAGTGGAGAAGCTGGTTGGATCCCATTACCATTTTCAACACACAGACTTGTTTTTTGTTGGTGCCCAGGGGTAATCAAGCCCCGAGAGACTTCCAGTAATTAAGACTCACATAGAAATCAAGTAGATACTAGAAGGCCAATTTATTATTTTATGTACTAAAAGCACTCACAATCCTTATAATCAGGTTATAGCTGTAGTTATATCTGTTTTGAGGTCAGAAGGTTATTTATTGAATATAAAGTAAGTACAAGGATATTTAGATGAATCAAATATCTAAAGGTGTAAGAATGGCCTTGTCATAAACAGCAGAAAAATTGAAGTCCCATGACTGGTCGTCTTTCTCCGAGCATCATGCCTGGGCTTCCCATTGGCATATTTGTTGTTTTGTAATATGTTAAGAGGATAGGCTGTGGAGACAGACTGACATAGGTTTGAATCCCATGTCCATCTCTAACTAGTTGTGTGACCTTGGATAAACTATTGACATGTGTTTTAGTTTCTTTATTTACATGTGTTTTAGTTTCTTTATTTATAATATGGAAACAGTAACACTTCTAAGATAGTCATCAGGACCAAATAATATATAATATATGTAAAGTGCTTATAGGAATTAGGTAAGTCACAGGTCTATCAGTTAGATTTGTGATTCCTGTAATTAGTAGTAAGTACTATTATATAACAGCATAAGTTAGAAGTTTACTCTTTCCTCATTAAAAAAAATAGCAGTAAGCAGAATAGAGTTAATCTGGTGACTCTAGGATCGTCAAGGATCCAGGTTCCTTCTGAATGTCAATTTGTTATTATTCCTTTTACTACAACATTAGCTTCTAGAGTTCTGGCCATTTGCGTTTTTGGCACAAAAATGGATGCGGAGATGAGGAGGGAGAAAAATGGCACATGCCAGCTATCTTTAAAGGAGATACTGAAAAGCTGACACTCATATTTTTTTATCTCATTTGCCAAACTCCATGAGATAACTGCAAAAAAGATAGAATCCTGATAAAAAAATTTGATAAAACTTGCTTTCTCGGCCTCCTTGGCAACAAGGGAGGTTAGGAAATACAATCTTTATTTCTGGTAGGCACATGTCCAGCAAAACATCAGGGCTTTTTTTAATAAGGAAGTGGAGGAAAATGGGTGTTCGATTGCCAGTTTCTTCCATTGTAGCACTTGCTACCGATATTATTTATTATATTGATAGTAACAAGCTCTAATGGCCTAAGTGCTGTTACTTTCAGATGATTTTGCATAATTATGTTTGGATTCATTATATATCATCTTAACAGTTTTAGGCAATATATATTATTTCCAAGTTTAATGGATCACCTCAATTAGGTACTTAAAATTTCAGAAATATGTTTGTACAATCAGTCAAGCCAGTCCTCTTATATATCTATATCATTTGGGATGGATTTGCTGTAACCAACACAAAACCCTAGAGAATCTTAACCAAATTAAAGGTTTTGTTTGTTTGTTTTTGTTTTTATGTTTGCATAAGAAATCCAGATATGGGCAGTTCTGGGCTGGTACAGCAGCTCCATGGTATTGTCAAGGACTAAGTCCTTTCACATTCCTGTTCTGCTCTCTTTAGCCTACTACTTTAATTCTTGGGTTTGTTTCTTCATGATTTAAAGGTGGCTGCAAGCATCATGTCTGCATTCCAGGCAGGAAGAATATGAAAAGGCCAAAACAAAGGGTCCTTCTGTTTTTATTTGTAAAGTTATATTTCCTTCATAGTCTACTGGCATATATTCTTGTCTAGAACTATGTCACATGGCTACCCCTAGCTGCAAGGGAGGGTGGTAAACAAGTTTCTATGTGGGCAAATTGCTGTCTGAATAAAAATGAAAATCTAGTAATCTAACAAGGAAATGAAGACTTAATGTGCATAAAACACTAGCAGTGTCTATCAAAATATGTGCTTAAAATTTATTGATTTATTAAAAGAAAAAGTCTGCAGATCTATTAAACTTTCTTTATTTTTGCAAACATATAGAACTTCAGTTAGGTTTGGGTTTCATTTTTATTATCTCTCATGTTTCAGAGGAATGCTTTGCAAGCAATTTCTCCAGCCACCATGGAAGTTCTTATGAGAGTTTTGGCAGATTGTGATTCCTGGGAGGATGGACATCCTGAAGAAGTCGGTAGGAAGGTAGAACTTACTCTGAAGTGCCTTACAGAAGTGGTACATATCCTTCTCACTAGCAGCTCTGATCAGCGTCAAGTGGAAACTAGCACTATTTTGGAGAACTATTTTAAATTGCTAAATTCAGATCATTCAGCTTTACCTAATCAAAGGAGGTCCAGACAGTGGGAAAGCCGGTTCATAGCTCTGCAGATCAAAATGTTAAGTAAGTATTTCATAAAGTTTATTATACTCTGTTTTCTCTGAGTCTATTTTTTGACTCATTTGAAATTCAGTGAGCTAGCATATAGAAGTATTGATTGTTTAATTCAGCTGTTGTGTGACTTTAGATTTGAACTTCAAAATAATTAATATGGAATCGATTTGTTTACAGCATCTTTGCTTTAACAGTGACAAAATTGAGCCTCTGTTGTTTTTTGAAAGTGTAATCCATTAAAAGCATCAATGTTAAAATGAAAGTCATCTATTTTCAAATTCTAGGAAAAGTAAGTTTTCAGAAAGTGCCACTTGCATTGTCTAACCTATGGCAGGAGTCACATATGACAATTTTATATGTGCTTCTATAAATCTCTGTAGATGTCACTTTAACATCTATCCTTTCTCTAGAGGGCCGCTGCTTTATTTTGTTTTTTTCAGAGCCTCTATGTATGTGTGTCTTGTTTCTCTTGTCCTCTCTTTGTGTTGTTGGTTTGTGTCATTCTTTGCTTATATATCTCTGTTTTTCTGTGTAAGCTCTTTCATCAGTATATGTGATTTCTTACTGTATTCCCCTGTTAGATTGGTAAATACAAGTATTATTAATTGAGTTTCTTTTTATAGAAATATTTTCATTACAGCTGTACTAGGAAATTCGGATAAGTAAAAAGTTTTTTATATTCTACCACCCAGACATAACCAACATTAATGGTTTATTGTACAGCTCTAGAGACTTTAAAAATGGTTGTGTGAGGGTATGTTTCGTGTCTAATTTAAAAATATTGGACACCAAAATCTTGGTGAAACTTGATCCCTTACAGTGTACAACAAGAGACTTTATTTCTGTAGGAAAATAAGATTCATTTTATCTAGTTTCTGTTCTTTTATAAAACATGTTATGTTTTATAATTGTTGTAAATTAAAACTTTAAAAGGAAGTTTGAGTCTATATTGAATGGACTTATTTGTTAAGAACTATTGTATTACTTATGCTGATTATCCCTTGATTTCTGAATGAGGGCATCTGTTCAGTAGGAAACAAGAGCAAACCATCATCATAAATGGATGGATTCCCTAAGGTTCATTTTCTTAATGGCCAAATGCTAATTTTATACTGTATAAATGAGACTGTTGCAAAACATGACCAGGTGTTGCTTATTAATAGCAAGTTGGAAACCACAGTTATACTTGAGCATTATAGTGGAAGAACAACTATGTAAATCTCTGGGAAATAGATATCACTCTTATGTATAAAAACCTAAATATTTTTAATAATAAATTATAAAAATATTCATTTTTCTTAACAAATAATAAGTACAGTTTTGTTTTCTACTCTCCATCCCTATTTCTTCCTAATTCATTTTACATCTGTTTGTCAGCTGAAAAGGCTAAGTTAAAAATATGGCCAAAGTAAATGTTTCTATGATCCCAAATTTTCCACTTTATAAATGGATGATTTTGTTTTTATTTTCCTAGATACCATCACAGCCATGTTAGACTGCACCGATAGGCCTGTTCTTCAGGCCATTTTTCTTAACAGTAACTGCTTTGAACATCTCATACGACTGCTGCAGAATTGCAAGGTATTTTTCTATTATTGTCTTTGATTTTAAAAAGCTATTATTTTGTTTATGCTTTGATTCAAATTTAAACATATTACTAATTTTCTTTTTTATTATGGTAAAATACACATTAAATTTACCATCTTAACCACTTTTAAGGGTGTAATTCAGTGGTATTAAATACATTCACGCTGTTGTGTAACTATCACTGCCATCCATTCTCCATAACCATTTACATCTTATAGAACTGAAACTGTATACCCAGTGAACAATTCCACGTTCTCCCCTCCCACCAGCCCCTGGCAGCCACCATTCTACTTTCTGTCTCTATGATTTTTGATTACTCTAAGTACCTCATGTAAGTAGAGTCATAGAATATTTGTCTTTTCGTGACTGGCTTATTTCACTTAGCGTAATGTCCTCAAGATTCACCCCTGCTGTAGCATATTTCAGAATTTTCTTCCTTTTTTTAGGCTGAATAATATTCCATTGTTTGTACACACCACATTTTGTTTACCTGTTCATGTGTTGATGGAGTCTTGTTATGATTCCACCTTTGGCTATTGTGGATAATGCTGCTATGAACCTGAATATACCCATATCTCTTTGAGTCCCTGCTTTTGTTCTTTTGGATATATTCCAAAAGTGAGATTGCTGGATCATATAGTAATTAAATTTTTAATATTTTGAGGAACCACCTTACTGTTTTCCACAATGGCTGTGCCATTTTATGTTCCTGCCAACAATGCACAAGGGTTCTGATTTTTTCGCATTCTCCTTGACAGTTATTTTCTTCTTTTGGTAATAGCTAATTCTAATGGGTGTGAAATGGTATCTCATTGTGATTTGCCCTTAATGATTAGTGATACTGAGCATCTCTTCATGTGCTTATTGGCTATTTGTATATATTCCTTGGAGAAATGTCTATGCAGGTTCTTTGTGCATTTTTTAATTGGGCTGTTTGTTTTTTGTTGTTGAGTTTTCCTTTTATTGTGGATTGTTAAAATTTGGTGTGAGCATTTGATGCATATAATTTTGTGCTTTTGTTTCATGTAAGATGATTTTGTTTGCATATTCCTGTGTTATGATTTTTAATATCTACATAATATTAAGTGGATGTACCATAATTTACCTAACTATTCCCTGCGGCAGATACTCAACTTATTTCCAACTTTTTTGCTATTACATAACTCCTTCAAGTTCGTAGACTAGAATTCTATTTCTAGTAGAATTTCTAGGTCAAAGGGCATAACCTGCTATTTTAAAATTGGGGAACATTGTATAAAAACAATTTGTAAATAATTGGGGAATATAGAAAAGTAGGAAAATAGAAATACTGTTAATGTTCTTGATATATATTGCCAATTTGCTATTGTTTTTCTTTTTTACTCATTTACACTTGTAGCAGATTTGTGAGTACATAATAACTGATATCTGATTATTATATTTTCATAAATTTCAAGATGGTATCAGAAATTTTTTAGAGTGTTTCTTGAAAAGCTTTTACTTTTCTGTTTGAGGTATTCCTTTCATGGACTCTGTGCTGAAAAATACTAGGGTTTCATTCTGATTTTGTGAGGATATCCCAGAAGGAGAATTTTGATATCAGCCCCTCAAATTTTTTCACACTGTTAGGAGAGACATCCATGAAAGCATTTATGTCATTATGTTGCTTAGCTTATAGTGAAAGAGAAAAGAAATAGCATTAAAAAAATAAGGAATATATTGATGAAGTAAATAGTGATGAATATTTATAAAGTCAATGAAAGTACTAAACTACCACTAGAGAGTGAAGATGCCTCCCCCCACCTTTTAAATGTTATTCTTGGGAAAGAAATCCTAGGGAGATGAAAACAGCATAAGAAAACTATAAAACCTTTTGTTTGTTGTTAAAAAAAAAAAAGCGATATGTCTTTATCAGTTACAAAGGCAACTCAACAAGACAAAATCTCACATGTATAAGAGAACCTGCCAGTCACACATTATAGAAGGGTAAATCACTAGGATAAAATGTAGTTCCTACTAAAATTGATTAGTGTTTTTCTTCAATATATGAAAGTCAGATATTTTTTAAAATGCCATATCACGGTCAACAATACCTTTTTAAAAAGTGCAAAGCTTTTTGGCATAACAGTCATGATGTTAAGCTAATATTTGCTCTTTCTACTGTTGTATAGGACAAAGTTCTTATAATTCAGATCTGGGGACTTGCTGACAGTCCTAGTGTTTTAAAATTTAATTATTTGATAGCACTTATCACATTTTGTTTTGAGGCAGGAAATGCTAGAGAAAGAAACCCATTTCAGAGGGGAAAGCTAGGCTTTGGGGCCCCAGCCTTCTTTGCTGGAGGTGGTCTTTTAAGCAGGATATTCTGGTCAGAATCACTATAAACTCATCACTAAACGTTACAGTGTTTTTTTTTTTAAGATTTTATTTATTTATTTGACAGAGAGAGACAGCCAGCGAGAGAGGGAACACAAGCAGGGGGAGTGGGAGAGGAAGAAGCAGGCTCTTAGCGGAAGAGCCTGACGTGGGGCTTGATCCCAGAACGCCGGGATCACACCCTGAGCCGAAGGCAGACGCTTAACGACTGCGCCACCCAGGCGCCCCTAAACATTACAGTTATTAAGTCCTAACAACATGGAAGAACCTTTGAAATAAACTGCCCAACTCTTTTATTATACAAATGAAGAAATATGTCGTAAGAGATTAAATGATTAGCACAAGATTAATACTGTTCCATGATGGAGGCAGGATTTCTTATCCAGGTATTCTGACCCTGAGTTCACTGGTCGTATGTAGTTTTGTTGTATTGGTACTTAAGGTCAGTAGCAAAATGTTTTCCATGTATTCAATACAGGAGTACAGGTTTTATTGATAAATAACATTTGATAGGGATAGGTTAATATGATTCTTAAATATATGATGAAAATGTTTGGAATCTTGTGAAAACTTAAGTTCTTAAATGTATTACAGGGTGCTACAGATGACTATGATTGACTTCTGTTTAAATTATTTTGTTAGTAAGGAATAAATAATTTATTCTGTTTTACATAGTAATACAGAATCAAGACAACTGTTGTTTAAATATTCAGACCCAGAGGAAACATTGTAAACTAAAGCTTAAACAAACATTTTATGAATTACATGGAAAACTTTAGGCTGACTGCTGTAGTTTCTGTGCTTTCTTTTTGTATGAGTTTCACCAGCCAGTTTATGCATTAATTTCCTTAAGTATTTGTGTAAAGACCTTTGGCTTGTCAAAATGAGTTTCATCATACTGTAAAGTACTTAGAATATAATTCAGTGGAATCATACATTTAGCGCTTTTTTTTTTAAAGATTTTATTTATTTATTTGACAGAGAGAGACAGCCAGCGAGATAGGGAACACAAGCAGGGGGAGTGGGAGAGGAAGAAGCAGACTCCCAGCGGAGGAGCCTGATGTGGGGCTCGAACCCAGAACGCTGGGATCACGCCCTGAGCCGAAGGCAGACGCCCAACAACTGCGCTACCCAGGCGCCCCCAAAACATTGTTTTTAATGACTGCAAATATTTCGACCCAGCAGTTCTCAAAGTATGGGGTCGCCAAGATCATCTTAGGGAAATCTGCGAAGTCTAATCTTAACATTTCAGTTGGAGGCTAGATTTTTTTTTCATGAACTTGAATCAAAACGTTATCATATAACAGTCTGAATGCATAGTCGATATTAGAGTTCATCTGTCTTCTATCAAGTCAGTTAAAGAGATTGCAAAAACGTAAAAGCAGTGCCATTCTCACTGAGGTATATTTGAAAAATAAAGGTTTTTTCTTTAAAATGTGTTATTTATGTCACCGTGTAATAGGTTTATTTTTGAATGACTAAACAAATATTATTTAAATGTCTTGATTTTTATTTCTCATATGGTAAATATTGAGAAATGTAACCCCACATAAACAGAAGTTTTTTGTGTTCTCAATAATTTTTAAGACTGTTAAGTGGTCTTGAGGCCAGAGTCCAAGGACTTCCCTTTCAGCCTATGGATGAATCATAATTTATTTATCTATTTTACTATTTAAGGATACTTGGGTGGTTTCTTACTTTATGCTATTGTAAATAAAGCTGAAGTGAGCATCTTGGTTCTAAAATCTTGGTGTGAGTTTATGACCGTTTTTAGGGTAGATGTCTAGAAATACGGTTACTGACAAAGAGTAATTTTAAGATTCTTGATATGAATTACTTTCTGGAAAGCCTTTACTCATTTTTGCTTTCATCAGTTTTTAGCATTCATGTGTCCCTGCACCAGATAATATGGAATATTACTATTTAAAAAATGTTGCTTTTTTTGGGGCGCCTGGGTGGCACAGTGGTTAAGCGTCTGCCTTCGGCTCAGGGCGTGATCCCGGCGTTCTGGGATCGAGCCCCACATCAGGCTCCTCCACTATGGGCCTGCTTCTTCCTCTCCCACTCCCCCTGCTTGTGTTCCCTCTCTCGCTGGCTGTCTCTCTGTTGAATAAATAAATAAAATCTTTAAAAAAAAAAAAAAATGTTGCTTTTGTGACACCCAGGTGGGTAAATCAGTTAAGCATCTGCCTTCGACTCAGGTCATGATCGCAGGGTCCTGGGATCGAGCCTTGCGTTAGGCTCCCTGCTCAGCAGGGGGTCTGCTTCTCTTTCTCCCTCTGCCCCTCCCCCCCACTTGTGTTCTCTCTCTCCGTCTCTCAAATAAATGAATAAAAATCTTTAAAAATAAATTTTGCTGTTAATAACAGCTTTCATTTATTAAACCCTTGTTATGTGCTAGACACTATGTTAATAACCTACCGTGTATTATCTCATTTAATCTGCACCCCTATTTCATGAGTTACTCTTTTCCCTTTTGAGAAAATAAGCTCAGAGAAGTTAAGTAGTTCTTCTTAAAAACACACAGTTAATAATTAGCAGAACCAGGATTCAGATCCAGGCTTCTGATTCCAAAGCTTATGTTGTGTACACTAATCTATTTTTAGGTTTATATATGCTTTATATATGCTGTGCATGTCATACCTTATCTTTATTTTATATTGCATTATTTCAGTATAATGATAGTACTTCCTATGAAGATCTTCCCTTCTAGGATGTTCTTGATAAATTCCTTTATAAATCTAACTTACTTTCCCTTTTCACTTCAATTTGAATTATCTTTCTTTTTATCCAAAATGTGCCTGAGATCTTTTGGGATGCTAGTTTTATATACTTAAACCAAAATACTTGGTTCCTTTAGCAATCCCCATGTATATAAGAGATAATCCTAATCCCCTTTTGTGTAGAAACTAATATAAATTATGCTCAACTCTTGATAATTTTGGAAAATACATACCTCTTTTGTCAAAGCACATTAGCATATTTGAGACTCTGAGAAGTATTTTCAGAAGGAACTCTTTTTAAAGCTAAATAGCATTTTACAAGCATACTTGACTACAGAATCCTTCCTGTATTATTTACTACAGTATCTTTAATCTGTCTCAATAGCAAATTTCCTTCTTTTTTGTAAGACATTTTCTGCTGATTCTTCAAGAATTTAGAAATATTAACCAGTCTCATTCTTGCTATTATTTCTTATTTTAGTAACTTCAAGTTCTAAGAGAGAAATAACTAACAATTATTTATATAGTATATGAACTAATGTTAGTTTGTAATCCAAAAAGTAAATAGTTGATTGTCAGTTTACAAGTGATATACTTCACCAGTGGGTTCTTGAATTTGTTTTCCAAAGGCATGGAAATCCATTTAAACTTCATTTCTGCTTATAGGTAACTATTTAATGTTCTTTCTCCATTATTCTTGTCTCTGTTTTTAACAGCTGTTTTTAAATGCTAACAATAAGGTGGCAGACAAGAACGAGAAAGACCTTGCCAACAAATTACTGACAGAAATAAATGAGGACCAGGTATCTACAAAGCCTGCATCTTGTTTCAGCTGAAGTCCAAAATCAGTCAATGGGAGCAACTATTCCTGTACTTTTCTTCTTACATCTTAAAATACACAAACAGTATCTAATTCTAATTTTCCTTAATTATTTTTGAAAATTGTTAAAAAATTAAAAATAAAAATTTTTTCATCTAAAAGATATATTGAAATCTTGGTGGTTGATGTAAATGATCAACAGTATTCCATCTGTATATGTGTGTATCCTTTTCAGTTTAAGGAGACACAAAGTACAGGAATGGGATCCCAATATCAGTGCTGTCCACGTGGTGGTGACTTCATATTTTGGGAGCTTCTCTCTCTAAGCATTGTGGTGTATTGGGACCATAGGCTTTGTTTGTGAATACATATGGTCAATTTTAATACCTTGATTCTTTGCTTCTTGTTGACAATGATTATAATTCAATGGACATCCGAATCCTGGAGGAAGGGAAGAAGATGCTGAACTCTTTGAGTCTTAATTTTGCATAAAACTTAACTCTTTTTTTTTCTAAAAAGTCACCTCTATATGGGTATAGAGCAGAAATAAGCAATTTTTGTTGCTTTTCAGCATTAGGTAATTCCGTTTTGAAAAAACTAGCTATTAAAAATGCTTTGGTTTTTTTTCTTTTCCATCCCAAAAATGTTTTGAGAGAGCTTACATGATGTCTTTTATTAATATTATCTTAATACCCAGATTTATAGATAGAGCTGTGGTATGAAGAGACATGAAAATCTATTATTTTCTGTTCTGGGTGTAAAATATCAGCTATAGAGTACCATTTTAGATTTCTCCAGAAATGTTAGTCTTAAGGCCTTCTTATATAAGATTAATAAAATATTTACAATGATATTCTTAGAGGTTTATGTTAGTATTCCTAATTGTAGGTACTATGATGCCTAGTCGTCTTGAATAAAGTGTTGGAAAGATCATATTCATATGAAATTCTTTATACAGGATGATTAATGTATATTATGTGTTTATTACATATATACCATGTATATGTAATAATGTTTAATAACATCAACAAAAATCAAGATACTGGCTTAAATAACTTGCCTAAAAGTGGTAGAGCTTAGCTTAAAATGACAAAGATCTACTCAGTCCCCTTTTACTCAAATCATTTTTAGTGGAAGGGAGAAAAGAAAGTCCTATTCATGGAGTAATTAGTTTTAAGTCATAGTAATATATTCCCAAAACCAGATTTTTGCGACTCTGAGTTTTTATAACTTTCTACTTCTGCTATGCTTTCATGGTTGATTAAGCCTGATGATATAATAGTCATGTTCAGTTTTTTAATGTTGTTAATGTTACCTTTTGTTTTCACTTTTTTTCTCTAAATGCATAGCCCTGAAATTTAACACATCTCTTCATGATGAAGCTTAAACAGAAATAGACAAAATGAAGCTGAAGCTGTTTTTATTTTTTTATTTTTAATTTTTAACACCTTTTGGCTTTAAAGGTTGCCTTCTCAAAAACATGATAATCCTTATAGATACATATTTCATTTTCTATTCTGCCTCAAATTTTGCATTTTATGTAAAAATAGATATGCCTTATGTTTGGAAGTGTGATTGGTGAATAAACATACCATTTGAATTATAATACAGGGCTTGTAAAACAAATAGACAACACCATTTTAAACATCTTATTATACATGCTAATGAAATTTCAACCTAGGAAGTTCAGTGTATTTCTGAAGGGAAGTTAAAATGTGATAGAATTTCCAATGAAAGACTTCCCTCCCTTCCTCTGGAGATTGTCCATTATTTTTAAAAGCATGTATTAAGCTTGGTGTTCTTTTTTGTTTTTTTGTTTTTTTTCCAAAACATTTCAAATGAGTCAATGTTAACGTTATCCTTCTTGACACATGGCTTATTTTCTATCAAGTAAGTAACTTTTCTTGCAGGTATAGTGTTTCAGAAATCTGTTTTATTGGAAGAGGAACGTATTGCATGTTAAGTAATTATTTTTTCAGGTTTTCAGAACAAAGGTTTCCTAACTAATACAAATCTTGAGCACATTGTTAATTTATTACTTTTTTTTCTTCTTCTTCTTCTCTCCCTCTGGTAGGTGTTTCAGGGACAGCTGGATTGTTTGGCTATATCAACCATTCAGGCTTTGACAGCAGTAATGAACAAATCTCCAGCTGCTAAGGTGAAACATACATCCTCAAGCTCTAAAATGTTTAGATAAACTAATTTTCACTGTAATTCCCGAAGTAATGGATGAAAGTATGTATATAATACCTATGGCTTCACACCTAAAGTGAAATAGTTCACAAACTATCTCAGTATAAGAATCATTTTGCTGATAATTTTAGAACACCTATGGCACTACTTTGGGATTATATGATAGAACTGTAATTTAGTAGAGATTTACAGTGTCAGTCAACAAAGGGAGCACTGGTGTTGAAGTTACCATTTTATATGATGCTATGGTTAGTGTGTTTAAAGAATTATATTTTATATCATAGGTTTTCTTCATTAGTAAAATAATCACTCTTTCACTATTTTCTCAGTTTATGACTGCGTAGATTGTGAACATTTTCCACATGTGAATAGCCTTATCGGTTTGGGACTTGTTTTTCCAGATGGCCATGAACATTCTGCTTTTTTGTTACTCTCAGGATTTTCTTTCCATCTCATTCACTACCACTGACTTCGTCCTGCTGTTCACTTATGCTTATTTTGTGCTAACAGTTTCCTCGTTGAATAGTTTTAAGGATTAGTGAGATCATCTGTGTAAAGTGGTAAGCATAGTGCCAGGCACATGGTAAATGCTTAATAAATATCAATGTCTATCATCATCATCATTATTATTACTATTACCATTTTACCTTCTATCTACCACCTCTAATATATTTCATGCTTTGCCTTTCTGATGGTAGACACGAATGAATTATTCCTTGTTCCCTAAGCCATGCCTTCAGTAGAATTCCTTACTTTCCATTGGTATTTGCTAGGAGATTAACGATTGCTCTATAAATGTTGCTATATATAACTCATGGTTAAATGCCTACCAGATAGGCTTTTACAACTTTTACAGGCTGGCTTAGGAATCAAATCCCATTTATAATAGTTGCTGTAAGAAAAAAATCATTTTAAGTTCTCAGTAATTGGTTTATGAGTATAATGGATTGACTCTACTGTATTATGATATTCAGACCTGGAATGATATTCAAGTCTTATTAAAATATAATTTTTTATTATGTAATGCTTTCCATGGTTTAAAGTTCAAAAGGTTATTTTAAAAATACCCTTTTTGGGGACACTTGGTGGCTCAGTCAGTTAAGCATCAGACTCTTGACCTCAGCTCAAGCCTTGATTTCAGGGTTGTGAGACTGACCCCCACGTCTGGCTGCATGCTCATCACAGAGTTGGCTTGAGATTCTCTCTCTCCCTCTCCCTCTGCTCCTCACCCCATCCATGCTCTCTCTCTGTCTTTCTCTCTCTCTCTCTCTCTCAATAAATAAATAAATAAATGAATAAATAAAATCTTTTTTTAAAAAGCCCATTTAAAAAAATGATTTGTATTTTTTTTAAGTTTTTATTTAAATTCCAGTTAGCATACAGTGTAATATTAGTTTCAGGTGTACAATATAGTAACTAAACAATTCCATACAATACTCAGTGCTCATCACAAGTACGCTTCTTGGTCCCCATCACCTATTTAACCTACCTACCAACCCACCTTCCCTCTGGTAACCATTAATTTGTTCTCTATAGTTAAGACTGTTTCTCTTCTCTGTCTCCTTTTTTCTTTTTCTTTTTATGCCCTTGGCCTGTTTTGTTTCTTAAATGCCACATATGAATGAAATCATATGTTATTTGTCTTTCTCTATTTCTCTTAGCCTAATACTGTCTAGATCCATCTATGTCATTGCAAATGACAAGATATCGTTCTTTTTTATGGCTGAGTAATATTCTATCACATATATATTTATATATCTGTCTCCCTATATCTATCTATCTATACACACACACACACACACTCTCTCTATCTCTCTCTAACACCACATCTTCTTTATCCATTCATTAGTTGATGGACGCTTGGGCTGTTTCCATAATTTGGCCATTGTAGCTAATACTGCTATAAACATAGGGGTGCTATATGCCTTTGAATTAATATTAAAAATACCTTTTGAAAAAATATTTTCTTCCTACCCTTGGCTCACAGTCAACTAGCTCCCCTTCCAAGAGATAATCAGTTGCTCATTTTGTTTTAATCTTTTGAATTTATAGTAAGTGTATACATTTATGCTTGATTTACTGGACTAATTCAGTATTACTAGATTTAGATTTTTTTTTGCTGTCTTTTTATTTTACTTTATGGTTTTGTGTGCCCACAAGTTCAAAAATACATATGACTTAGACCTTACTAAAGTGAACTTGATGTTCCAGATAATTCAGTCCATTTAGATAAAAAAGCAGAGAGAAAACTACCCAGTTTTTTCTGGTCACCACTCAGAATTGCCACAACTCTTTAGTCTTCTAAGACTGCCGTCTGACTCCTGTTACCCCCAGAGTCCCATTTTTTCTTCATTTTTGTTTTGACTTCATGTAATACTATATAATTACAAATCAAGTGAAGAAAGTGATTGTACCCTAATCTGAAATTAATATAATAATTTTATAATATACAATTATTGCTTATTTCATTTATTTTACATTTTGGTAGATTATGGTCACATCGTAGTTCAGAAGGTATATGGAATCTATTTTAAGATCAAGAAGTGATCTAAGAAGCAAATATTGAACTCAGTCTTTTCAGTATTAAGTTAATTAACTTAAATGGGTATTACTCAGCATTTTAAATAATTCCAGCAAATTCAGTCTTTGAAAATGTGCTTTGATGTATTTATTTCCCTTCCTCTAGGAAGTATTTAAAGAAAGAATTGGTTATACACATATGTTTGAGGTTTTAAAATCCCTGGGTCAGCCACCACTGGAACTACTTAAAGAACTTATGAATATGGTGAGTTTTTTACCTTTATTAGACAAGTTCCATTATCTCCATATCCAAGGTGGTTACTAATCTTTTGTCTTTTATGTTGCTTTATAGGCTGTAGAGGGTGACCATACTTCAGTTGGGATTTTGGGCATTAGTAATGTCCACCCTCTCTTGCTTCTTATCCAGTGGCTTCCAGAGCTAGAATCCCAGGATCTGCAAATCTTCATCTCTGATTGGCTGAAAAGAATTTGTTGTATTAATAGGCAGAGTCGAACTACTTGTGTCAATGCAAACATGGGAATTCACATCATCGAAACCCTTGATTCCCATTCTTCCCTCCATCGAACTTGTGCTGAGAACTTGATTGCACTTCACGGTTCCTTGGGGAGTCAGTCAGTGAGCTCAGAAGAAATACGTCGACTACTAAGATTGCTGAGAGTGGATGAGTCTGAGTATATTCACCCTTACACCACTCCTGTGACTCGAGCAATTCTGACAATGGCCCGAAAACAAAGTCTAGAGAGTGCACTGCAGTATTTTAATTTGTCACATAGTATGGCAGGAATTTCTGTGCCTTCCATACTGAAGTGGCCAGGGTCTGCCTTTTCTTTCAATGCTTGGTTTTGCTTAGATCAGGATCAGTGGACTCTTGGCAGTGCTAACAAAGGAGGAAAAAGAAAACAATTGTACAGGTACTGGTACAAGTTATGGTATAAATGAACTGTCATAACAATATATGCTGTAATTCCCAAGTAGGAAAAAGCTTTTCAAGCATCTAATTTTTAAATGCAGAACAGTTTATCTAAAACCTCTTTATCCTTAGGGTGTACACAGTTTAATTATAAGTGTTTTATTGCTTTCATGATATTGATTACAAATATTTTGCTGATTCTTAGGCTAGTTTGGAAACAAAGTTCATTCTTAAAAGTATTATAAAAATAGGGAAAAAGGAATAACAAATTTTAAAGTGAATAGTGATCTTTGTGTTCCATTGAAAATGCTATATATTTATATGATGGATCAGAAAACCTTTGTGTATGTACATCCAAACTTAGTTACTAAAAGTAACTAATAATTTTTAATATGCCTCGTGATTTTTAAAACTTTTATTTATGCTTTCTGAATCCTATTTGAAAGAATTTTGAAGATTTGAAAATTTATCGTTTTACTGTTGTTTGATAACGGAATCCCACTCATGGCTACCTTTTATAATTTACTAAACCATTAAGCTCAAAAAAGATGTAAGAATTTTCTTTGAAGCAAGATTGGACTGATACATGGCAATAGAATGTAAGCCACAGCATTATTGATAAAGATATTCATGATGACATGGTTTTTTATGTGTTTCAGTGATGATAAAGCTGAACAACTGATTTCAAAAGTTCTGATAATATATATTTTTGTTAGCTTCTTTACAGGAAGCGGCATGGGTTTTGAAGCTTTTATTACCCATTCAGGTATGTTGGTTGTGGCAGTGTGCACAAAAAGAGAATATGCTACAGTTATGCTTCCTGACCACAGTTTCTGTGATTCCCTCTGGGTAAGGTTTTAGGACATCACATTTAACTTTCTGGTTCTTTCCTTTAAAATCGCATTTGGTGCATGTACATGAGGAGTTGTCTCCTTTCTGAGAGTCAATTTTTACTTTAAAATTCTATGTATGTTGAAGTTTATCTATAAGGAAGTTAATATCATTATCATCATCATTATAAATTCAGCAGCAGTCTTCTCTCGAAAAGTTAAAAGAAAATGTTGTCATTTCCTTCAAGTTTTCTAGAATCAGATTTGATTTTGAAATTGAATTTAAAATGAGAACATAAATTGTTAAAAACAGTGTATTTCTGTTGCTTTTCTTAAAGTATAAATTGCTTCTTATAAGAAAAATTAATTGTAAAAAATACTCAGACTTGGAAAATGCCGAAAAGATACTCTGTTACAATCGTGTAAAAATTTTCTAGAACAAATGTAAATGTCTTTTTAGTACTACGTGAAAAATTGTCATTCACTTTAAGAACAGAATTCTAACCAGCATTTAATTATGCTTAAACGCAGTGTTCTGTTCACACAAACTAGTTATAAAGTAATACTCTGAAAACATTTGTCATTCCAAATATTTAATGTAATTTTAGTCTTTAAATGTATGTCTTACTTTATTAGCACAACATAACCATTGTTCACATGCCTGGAAAAAGACCCTTTGGTCAGAGCCTTGTCTATATCTATGACAACGGACAGCAGAAGGTTTCTGCCCCTCTCAGATTTCCTGCCATGAATGAAGTAAGCACATCTAACCTACTCTTTTTTTTTTTATTTAAATTCAGTTAATTAACATAAAATGTATTATTGGTTTCAGAGGTAGAGTTCAGTGACTCGTCAGTCTTATATAATACACAATGCTCCTTTAATCACATGCCCTCCTTATTGTCCATTACCCTGTTACCCCATCCCCCCCACCCTCCTGCCCTCCATCTACCCTCAGTTTGTTTCCTATGATTAAGAGTCTCTTATGGTTTGTCTCCCTCTCTGATTTCTTGTTTTATTTTTTCCTCTCTTCCTCTATGATCCTCTATTTTGTTTCTTAAATTCCACATATGAGTGAGATCATATGTTAATTGTCTTTCTCTGATTGACTTATTTCACTTAGCATAATAACCCTCTAGTTCCATCCATGTCATTGGGAATGGCAATACTTCATTTTTTTGATGGCTGAGTAGTATTCCATTATGTGTGTGTGTGTGTGTGTATACATATATGTATACACATATATATATATGTATATATATGTGTGTGTGTGTGTGTGTATATGTGTGTGTGTGTATATATATATATATACCACATCTTCCTTAGCCATTCATCCATCGATGGACATCTGGGCTTTCCCATAGTTTGTCTATTGTGGACATTGCTGCTATAAACACTGGGGTGCAGGTGCCCCTTGGGATCACTACATTTGTATCTTTGGGTTAAATACCCAGTAGTGCAATTGCTGGGTTGTAGGGTAGCTCTATTTTCAACTTTTTGAGGAACCTCCATACTGTTTTCCAGAGTGGCTGCACCAGCTTGCTTTCCCACCAGCAGTGTAAGAGGGTTCCCCTTTCTCCGCATCTAACCTACTCTTTATGGGACCCATTGATTGAGAACTCTTGAAAATTTTCAGTTTAATGTGGAAGATTCTATTTATTTTAATTATGTGCCCATAAATTTTAAAGTGTTTTCTATATTCTAAGATATAGTAAGTTAATATTTAATACTATTAGCCCATCATTATTAGATGAAGTCAGATAACGTGTAATAAAAACAACTTAAGGAAGAAACAAATGTAATTAAAGGCTCAGGGAAAAAAGACTTAGAATAGGAAAGCCAAAGAAATTGAATAGAGCAGAGCAAAGGATCATTTAATAAAGCCCTCCAAGGGGCGCTTGGCTGACTCAGTCGGAAGAGCATGGGATTCTTGATCTTGAGGTTGAGAGTTCGAGTCTCACGTTGAGTGTAGAGATTCCTTAAAAATAAAATCTATAAATAAATGAATGAATGAAGTAAGCCAGCAAGCAAGCCCACCAAGTACCCAGAATACTTAGCGACTATTACGATGGACTCTTTTCCATCCCACTGAATTTGAAATAATAATAAAGAAACTTTAAGCCTTTAAATATTATATTGTAGTTAAATATAAGACAAAATTTATTTACTGAGATGATTCTTAAAGAACATTAGTGTAAAAGTTCTTTGAGAATTCTTAGATGATTTTGAGAGAGGCTTTTTGAAGATAATGAAATATATTATTTCCCAAGTCCTTCTAGAATTCCACTAATTTCTTGTTGATGTTCGTCCTAATGCTCATTACAGGATAACCTGTAATTAGTATTATTATCTAATGTGTAGTTCTGTTTATAAACTTTAAAGGGAGAAAAGTAATAATTTCCTCTATTTTAGAATATAGTGAAATTGTTAAAGTTTGTGAAAATACTCATTAAAATGTGAATTATAAAAGTAATGCGTCTAAATCCCATAGGCCAAAAGTAACATCTTTAATGACTTCTTATGTGTGCACAGGCATGCACACATTATGACCCAATAAAATTAAAACTTCAGTTTTATTTTCCATCTATTTGTTTTCTTATGTACTGTTTTATTTTCAATATCAAGATAGAAATGTAATTAAAATTGTGTAATTTGTTTCTTAATTTTTAGCCTTTTATTTCCTGCTGCATTGGTTCAGCTGGGCAAAGAACCACCACTCCTCCACCTTCCCAAATCCCAGATCCACCTTTTTCTTCCCCCATTACCCCTCATCGGACATCATTTGGTGGAATTCTGTCATCAGCCTCCTGGGGAGGAACACTTGAAAAGTCAAAATTGATTACCAAATTGATATCAGCTGGAACCCAAGATAGTGAATGGGGATGCCCCACATCTCTCGAGGGTCAGCTAGGGTCTGTTATCATCTTCTTTGAAGCACTACAGCCTCCTCAGGTGAAGGCATTATATTTAGCAGGTGAGCATGTACAGTCATACTATTTAAACTTAAATAGTTTTTTTGTTGCCTACATATATTTTGAAGAATATATTTGATCTGAAGAGTATACTTGTATTTGTAATGGAAGCTGCAAGGGAAAAGAAAAGCCCACTATATCCCATGTCCCCCCACCTCCAACTTGACTGGGATATTATTGACATAAAACATAGGTAAGTTTAAGAAGTACAATGTAATAATTTGATACACATGTGTATTGCAAAATGATTACCGCAATAAGGTTAGTTAGGACCTCCATCCCTCACATAATTACAGTGTTTTACATGTGTGTTGATAACATTTAAGATCTACTCTCTTAATAACTTTTTGGGATATAATATAGTATAGTTAATTATAGCACACCAGATTTTTTTGGTAGGCATAAATAAAGCAAACCTTTAGGAGATTTTTCAAATATCATCCATAATAATGTCTGTGTTCGTCTGTTAGGACGGCTAACAATACCACAGACTTGGGTGGCTTATACACTATTTCCTCACAATTCTGGATGTTATAATTCCAAGGTGCTATAATTCCATCAGGCTTGGTTTCTGTTGAGGACTTTTCCTGGCTTGTAGATGGCTACCTTCTCACTGTGTCCTCACAAGGCATCCATCTTCCCTTGGTGTATGTGCAAAGGGAAAGATGTCTCTACCTCTTCTTTTTTTTTTTTTTTTTTTAAAGATTTTATTTATTTATGTGATAGAGAGACAGCCAGTGAGAGAGGGAACACAGCAGGGGAGTGGGAGAGGAAGAAGCAGGCTCCCAGTGGAGGAGCCCGATGTGGGACTCGATCCCGGAACGCCGGGGTCACGCCCTGAGCCGAAGGCAGACGCTTAACGACTGCGCTACCCAGGCGCCCCTCTACCTCTTCTTATAAGGGACCCTTGTGACGTCATTTAACCTTAGTTACTTTCTTAAAGACCTTATCTCCAAAGATAGTCATTCAGGGGGTTAGAGCTTCAATATATGAGTTTAGGGGGAACATAATTCAGTATATAATATTGCCAGTACTTTTGACAGATTTTAATAAATTGGTGAAACAAAATATAAGCCTGTGTTTATAAGAAATCATATGACTGGTTCTAGAATCATGTGAGTCTTTTTCTAAAACTTGTCATTTTTATAGTTTATATATTAATATACCTGAAGAAATGAGGACAGAAGAATTAGGAGACCTTGGATAAGATTACAAGCTATTTTTGTTTTGGCTTTTACCTTTTCTCTTGGCTGTGGTTTTGAAGATACACACTAATTGTTATTATTGGATCATAACTATTTTCAAAATTATATCTGTAATTCTAGTAGGATGTTCAGGAGGTAAACCTCTAAGTATTCATATATATTAACTGCAGAAGACCTATTATATGTAAAAATGTCTTTTAGGTTTTGTAGGAGTTTTGAGATGAATGGGACTGCCCAGACTTTGAAAGTTTATATTAGAATCTTATCATTACCTTAAAACTCACCAAGGTATTTGAAAGTGATCTATAATCTAAATAAATTCCAAGTTAATAATAAGTCATTTAGTGTAGTCATTACAACTTATATAGTTTGGATTTTATTTTCATAATTTTTCCAACTTAAAATTCTCTTATAAATAATTATTTGTTGTATAATCTTCATAATGATTGTTTTGAATGGCTGCATAATATTTAATTGACTCCATATTGCATGATTTACTTAGGTTGTTTATAATTTTTAATTCGATATAAACTTCAAATATTGAATAAGATGAACTATTGTACTTTAGTGTTTTTCCTTATTTGGATGGGTTTACTTATGATAAATTCCCAGAATAAATATTCAAAGTGTTTGAATTGGTTTTTTTTGGTTCTCAATACATGTTGCCTAATCCATTTCTGAAAGGTGTATACCAATTCACAGTGCGTACTAGTAAAATGTAAGTATACTGGTTTCACCACAGGCTCATTAAGATGGAATGGTCAGTACTATTTCCTCCATTTTTTAATAAGATGGAACCATGTAGTAATTTGTATTTCTTTGATTTTTTTGGTAAGTCCTATTTACTGTTCAATTTTTGTGGTATCTATTCACATTTTTGGTTGATTGTTTTGCTATTTTGTCTTAGAAATTTAAATTACATTAGATAAATAAATAGGTAAATTTTGTTATATTTGATATTAGTTTTTTAATACCATATAAAATTTCCTTTCTGTAGTGGAGATCAAACCACCCCCCAACTTCTCTAGATTTTAGATGAACTGGAGGTGATGTAAAAATAAAGTTCATTTTGGCTAGTGTGTTTTAACTGTGTTGAGCAGCTTGAAGCAACTTAATTTTAAATTTTATTCTAATTACACAGAACCAAGGAGGCCCTATGTATTTAGTGATGTTTGTCTATGTGTGTATTAATAATTTTCAGGTCCAAACTGTTTAAGCCCTTGGAAATTTCAGGAGTCTGACCTGGCTGACCTGCCTGGTAACATCCTTCTTCACTACACTGCAAAGGTGAGAGTAAATGCATGCAGTGTATCTAGTTGTAATTGTGCTGTGAAGAAAAATTCCTTTTTTGTTCCTTTTGTCATTTCAGCAGGTAACTGAGAAGGACAGTCTTGAATTTCCGTTGAAAAATTATTAATTTTCAAAAGAAGGGGAGAAACAATAAAAAAGTGCAATTCTCAACTAGGATTCAGATGTTAATCATTATGTCATCCCAGTAATATGAGTGGGAATTGTGGTGGTGGGAATTTGTACTAATGGTTTGACGTCAGTAAATAAAAATGTTTAAACTTATATTTACCTACTTTTTTAGAAGGAGAGATTAAACAGAATTATGCTCAACATTTTTTTTGTTTATTTTTTAAATGTAATGCAAGAAAACAAACCAAAAAAATGCAAAGTTTATTTCAGAAGGAGAAAAAACAAACTACTTATATGCATAGCATGTGTTGTCCTTTTCCTTCAAAGATCTACCTAGCGAAAGTAATTAAGGTCAGTAAGGCCTGAGGGAAAGATCAAATGTAGAACTGGGAGGAAGAAAAGGAAAAGTGACTTAAACAATATTAGTTGTCTTCATTTTTACTTTTGTTTTATCCTACTTTTTCACCAGTTATTTGAGCATAGAACATTCTGTTTTTTAATCTCACTTACTAACAAGTGCTAGTCTGGGAAAAGCTGCTCTAGAGGATTTTTTGACAGTCAACAGTTTTTCATTTTTTTACTCATTTGTAGGAGGTGTTAAACCATCCATTGTTGATAATTTTTTGAGTGTCTTCTCCGAGCCAAGAATTGTGCTGAACTTTGAGGATATAAAGATGAATAAAGTGTCTGACTTTAAAAAGCTTATAGCCTAAAGTGAAGTAAATATGTAAAAAAAATAAGTGCAATGTAATTTTATGAGCATTTTTCTTTTTAGCTACCATTTATTATTTACACTATATTAAGCACTATGCTAAATGTTTTACATGAATTGTTTCACTTACCCTTCACAAAAACTCTGTGGGGTATATGGTATCACCTATGTCTTTTATAAGTTCTAGTTTTCTGGTGCTCAGTAAAGATAAGTAACTTGCCTAGCCTCATAATTCTAGTGAATGGTAGTGCTGGAGTTAGAACTCAGCCTATTTAATGCATATCCTTAACCACTATACAATATTTCTGTGTTGGAATTATGTACAGAATACAGTGAGCAACAAAGGAGAGTGGTTGGTTCTTTCAGGAGGCTAGAAGATCATAGAAAAGATTGATTTCTGTTTTAAAAGGCAGAGTCGAGGGATGTGTCATGCGTAGCAAGCAGCACCTACAAAGGCACATACTGTAAAACTGGGATCTACGTATATTTGGGTTTAGGGCACTAAGCAAGCAGGAAGAGAAGATGGCAGGAAATTAAATTAGAGAGCACATGGAGGCCAGATGATAGCAAACCTCCTATGCCAGGCTAAGTAGGCAGTGGATAAGATTTTGAGGAGAAGAACAAAGTATGATCAGGTTTGCATTTTAGAAAAAGGTCTCAAGTTGCACTGCGAAAGTTGGGTTGGAGGGATAGGAGATGGGAGGCAATCATGCCATTAGGAGGTTTATTGTGTGAGGACAGGTCATAGATACACAATACTCAAACTAAAGTAGTAATGGGAGAAAGACATTTCTGTCTCTGAGACTAATATAGTTTACATTGACTTAAATGTAAACAACTTACATTTGTTTTATTAAAGCATTTTTTTCTCAGTTGCCCTAAGAAGAAAGCAATTAATTTGTGCTAAATTTTATAGGATTTTTTTGGAATTTTGTTTTTTGGTTTTTTTGGAATGGTGATTGGATTCAAGGATGCTTCATTATTTGTAAATTCACAGATTGAACATGAAGTTATATGCTTTATAATTCTTTACAGAAGTTAACAAATAAGTTTGACAATTTCTAGAATTATTGAGTAGACTCTGAGTGTGAATATAACCAGAATTGTCAATAACATGAAAGAAAATAGTGTCTTATGCCTGTGGCTGAATTTTGATATATCTTTCTGTTTTGTGATTTCTATATCACATTTTAATCACATATTTTATATGTATCAATGAAATTATGCCTAGCGAAATAGTGATGGGAATAAAACATTGAATTTTTTTAAAGAGCCAAAAATCTGTTTGCATATTTTGGTTTAAAACTTTTATTTTTAATTTTTTTAACTTCACAGAATTTTTTAAAAAATTTAATTAAAGTATAGTCGACATACAATGTTACATTAGTTTCAGGTATACAACATAGTGATTTGGCAAGTCTGTATGTTATGCTATGCTCACAAGTGTAACTATCATCTCTCACCGTACATCACTGTTAACAGTACCACTGACTATATCTCCTATGCTTTCTTTACCTTTTATCCCTGTGACTTTTTCATTCCATAACTGAAAGCCTATATGTTCCACTCCCCTTCACGCATTTTGCCTGTGACCCCCTCCTCCCCTCCCCTATGGCAACCGTTAGTGTGTTCTTAAAAGAGAGAAAAATTTAAACTTTGGTGAGTTAAGTTGTTGCTTTAGCTCATCTGTCAGATGGCAAGCAACAGTGACCTACTTCTGAGGAGTGAGTGCTTTAGAATCTAGTCCCTGATTCTTTTAAGGGACAATCAGAATAAGAATAATAAACTTCATATTATAAGCATCTTATCATTGACTATAATATTTATCCTTTTAAAGTATGGTGAAATGTTTCATATGTAATTAAAATTATGTTTTGTCCTCATTGTGCTTAGCTGTTTGCCATATTTTCCTTTTATTCTTAGGCCTGCAAGAATTCAATCTGTCTTGATTTATCTACTAATTGTTTGCATGGAAGATTAACAGGAAACAAAATAGTGAACTGGGACATTAAGGTAAGTTAATGATGAGCAACATATTATGTAAGTTTACTGATCCTTTTAAAGAGTTTATCTTTTAAGCACTACCAGATTGATCTGAATAATAAGTCCCAGTGATAATGTTTGCAGGCAAGATGCACAGTTTGAAGTATAAACAGATAAGTAGTTGAGTGATTAATTTGCTTGAAACTTAGTTACCTCCTTAAACTATGTCATGAGTTTTTTTAAGAATATACTGCCTTGGTTTCATTGCTCCACTTTTAAGGTATTTAATCCCTAAAACTGTGTGGCATATCTCAACCCTTCCTAACCTCTCAGGACTTCATTGATTATCCTTTTTCTCCTGTATCACATACTTCTGTCTGTAGTCTCCTGTCTATTAGCTTTAAACACAGATCTTTCCTCCGTGAGGCTAAAGATGAGTGACTTTTCCTCCTCCCCACACCCCCCTCTAGCTATCATATCTTGCCTGCCTTCTTGATGTGCCTCATATTTACCTGTCAGTTGGACATAATGTCTTTGGTTCTATCTAAGAGGCCTCTGCTTATTTTTTCAAGACTGAATTAACTGCTCTTGTTGTGAGTACCTGTCACACTTTATCATTTCACTTATTGTGAATAGTAACTTCCTTGATAGTTTGCTTGCTTTGATTTTCCAGTAGTCCTTAAGAACTTCCAAAGGAGGTACCAAGGCTTTTTTCACTAGTGCCTCGTACAAAGATATACAATAACATTGTTGACTGAATTATTAAATTAATAAAGGTTATTTAGATTAATATGAAAGTCAAGTCAGAGATATACCCTATTTCTAAAATATAGTATTCCTTTGCAAGTTATCTTAAATAGAAGTTATAGCCTAAGTAAAATTAAAAATATAAAAGATAGTTATAAGGCAACTTGCTGGTAAATCAGAAAAAAAATCCCTTTTATCTTTTTTTTTTTAAGATTTTATTTATATATTTTAGTGGAGACAGAGCACAAGCAGGGGGAGGGGTAGAGGAAGAGGGACAAGCAGATTCCCCACTGAGCAGGGAGCCCAGTGTGGGGCTGGATCCCAGGAACCTGAGATCATGACCTGAGCAGAAGTCAGATGCTTAACCAACTGAGCCACCCAGGTACCCCTCTTTTTTTTTTAAATTTTATTATTATTTTTTAATAATAATATTTTTTTGTTATGTTAGTCACCATACAGTACATCCCTAGTTTTTGATGTAAAGTTCCATGATTCATTACTTGCGTTTAACACCCAGTGCACCATGCAATACGTGCCATCCTTAGTACCCATCACCAGCCTATCCCATTCCCCGACCCCCTCCCCTCTGACAGTTTGTTTGAGAGAGAGAGAGTGTGTGCACACACAAGCAGGGGGAGAGGCAGAGGAAGAGGGAACTCCCCGCCGAGCAGGGAACCTGACACTGGGCTCAGTCCCAGGACCTCAAGATCATGACGTGAGCTGAAATCAAGAGTTGGATGGTCAATGGACTGAGCCAGCCAGGAGTCCCCAAAATCCCTTTTATCTTGTAGTCAGTTAACACCAATCAAATATGCTTATTGTTTCAATGGAACAGAGATCATTAGGATAATTCTGCCACTGTAAAAATGAATCTATCAATTAATGTTAGCCTCATGTTATTCATGTGGTATCAGGCATTTTTCTCTTTGACTTTGAGATGAGACCACTTAATTTTACCTGTTAAAATAGTAAGATTTAGGGGGTGCCTGGGTGGCACAGCGGTTAAGTGTCTGCCTTCAGCTCAGGGCGTGATCCTGGCGTTATGGGATCGAGCCCCACATCAGGCTCCTCCGCTATGAGCCTGCTTCTTCCTCTCCCACTCCCCCTGCTTGTGTTCCCTCTCTCACTGGCTGTCTCTCTCTCTCTCTCAAATAAATAAATAAAATCTTAAAAAAAAATAGTAAGATTACAAGCCTTGGGGCGCCTGGGTAGCGCAGTCGTTAAAGCGTCTGCCTTCGGCTCAGGGCGTGATCCTGGCGATCCGGGATCGAGTCCCACATCAGGCTCCTCCGCTGGGAGCCTGCTTCTTCCTCTCCCACTCCCCCTGCTGTGTTCCCTCTCTCGCTGGCTGTCTCTCTGTCACATAAATAAATAAAATCTTTAAAAAAAAAAAAATAGTAAGATTTATGACATTTGTCCATTCATAGGTTAACTTTTGCTGTGACAAGATTGGCTTTATAAAGCTAGTTACATGTATTACTTATATATGGAAAGCTGATTGTGCTGTGCATTATACTTGAAAATCAAAGTAGTTTTTGGTGCCTTGAGTTACAACTATGGGGAAATCAAATAGGAACAGAATTAATGAGAAAAACGTTCATTGTATTTTTTTTTTCTTCAGAAAATTATATTTTACTTTTTTTTAGGTTTTTTTTGTTTTTTTGTTTTGTTTTGTTTTTTACTAGTTTCAGAGGTAGAATTTAGTGATTCATCAGCTGCATATAACACTGAGTGTTCATTACATCAAGTGCCCTCCTTAATGCCCATCACCCAGTTATACCTTCCCCCACCAGCCTCCCCTCCAGCAACCCTCAGTTTGTTTCCTGGAGTTCAGTGTCTCTTATGTTCATTGTATTTTTATACTGCAACAAAATCAAACACAAAAATAGTTAAATGACAACTGAGAAAAAAATACTTGCCATCCAAAAAGTTAATTTACTTACTATTATCTTAAAAATCAGTATGAAAAATAGGCAAAAAGTATGAAGAGGGTTATTTAATGAATGAAACTGAGTCTAGATGACAGAGCATTTCAGCAGTTAATGATGGCTAACCTTGGAACATAACATGATAAAAAATTATTATTGAAAAATAAACTATTAAAAAAATGATGGCTAACCTTGGGTAGTACCCAGTTTGTCAGACACTAAGCACTCATTTATTAGCTTACTTAATCCTGGTAACAACTTTACAAAGTGGGACTTATTATTATCCTCATTTTACAGATGAAAAAACTGAGTCCAGAGAGATTAGTAACTTGTTAAAGAATATGGACTGAATTTTGTTAAGTATGCAAAACAGTCACTTTGAACTTTGGTTGAAGCCACCCACTTCGCCTTTTTTTGTTAAGTAAAAGGAGAGGAGTCAGTCATATTTCTACCACTAAATGTATTTTTTTCTTAATTTATTTTGTTGTTCATTATACTTAATTGCCTTATGACAGTTGTTTCCTCTTGTATCGTTAGTGTTACATTATAAGGTCTACTTATGGCATCAAATTTGGATTGCCTGTTTTTGGAATCGTAACTTTTGGAAAACAAAGGTGTGGTAAAAATAGTCTGGTATAGTCTCGAATATTGATCATGATGACCCCTGTGGCTGCTCTTTAAAGCTCTGCCCAGGAGTGCCTGGGTGGCTCAGTCAGTTGAGCGTCTGCGTTTGGCTCAGGTCATGATCCCAGGGTCCTGGGGTTGAGCCCCATGTTGGGCTCTCCCTGCTCAGCGGGGAGCCTGCTTCTCCCTCTGAGTGCTGCACCCCCTGCTTGTGCGCGCTCTGTCTCTCTCTCTCTCTCTCTCTCTCTCTGTCAAATAGATAAATAAAATCTTTAAAAAAAAAAAAAAAGCATATGCCCAAATGAGGGTTCCTTTAGCTTAGACTGTCCTGTACGTTGCCTAAAAGTTTAGCAAATTGTAACCTTGTACATGCTATGTGAATATTAAATGATGAAATTGTCCTTGTTTTATAAGATTAAAAATTGTAATTTTCTTTTTTCAGGACATCATAAACTGCATAGGTGGATTAAACGTACTGTTTCCTCTGTTGGAACAAATCAGCCACTTTGGTGAAGCACAGATTTCTGAAGGAGTGAATGAAAGCGCAGTTTCTGAATTGATAACGCCTGTAGAAGGAGATTGGGTCGTATTGACCTCCACAAAGGCATCAGGTATTGAGATGAAATTAACACAAAATAGTCATTGAGCAATTTGATAATTAATTGAAAAATAGATAAAAATGTCTTGCCACCATTAGGAAGAAACTTAACCATTTGTAGCTAAAGCAGCCTGTCCCTAATTTTACTAATGTAAATCAAAAAGTTCATAATAGCTTAGTCAAAAAATTTAAGAAGTTGGTTTCACTCTTGACTATTCTTAGTTTGTACTGTTAGTGGAAATATGACAGCATTGCTGAATTTATGGTAGAGAAAATATTTGCTTGTGTATGTGAGTTATGATATGCAGTCACTGCTTTCTCTGATATTTTCATTCTGCAAGTGACCTTTGGAAGCAAATTGCTCAACCAAATTTCTTGTTTGTTACAATATGCGTTATAACATAGAAAATGGGATGTAAAAGTGATTAGAGTACTTATGATAATTAATGACATGTTCACAATTCCTCAGAGTCAAGATTAGAAAGAAATTTAATTGCAACATTTATCTTGATTGTGAAACACTTTATTCAAAGACATCCTATCAACCAGGACAATCTTATTCACTCCCATGGAGTTGCCACTCTTGGTGCCTTACTTCAGAAGGTGAGCTAGTTTAACATGTGTAGATGTGGCTAATGATTGTAATTAGCAGTTGGTCTTTAGGGTTTTTCTTACTAAGTAAATGTTTTTTTAAATAACACTACTATGGCTTCAATTATATTAGTGGATATAATCTTATTTCACAAGCAGGTTTTTTAAAACCTACTCTGAATCACCTTTTTACAAGAATTACTCATCTTATGTAACAGTATATAATCTTTGATGTATAGGACTTTGTTAGTGTTCATATTTGGGATATTTGATAAATTTAAGATTGTTTTAGGAATATGACATTAAGAATATATGTTCTAGTATACATTGGAAAATTAAAGTTTAAGTTGTTTATATTTTTGTAACATTCTCATTTAGATGTTCTGAATTAATCATTTGAAATTAAATGTAGCTTAATGATAATTATTTAAACTGAAATTTACAGAACCCCCATCTGTTTGGATTTCAGGTGCCAAGCTCCTTGATGGATGTTAATGTACTGATGGCAATTCAGTTACTAATTGAACAGGTATCATTAGAGAAAAATATGCAGCTCCTGCAGCAAATGTATCAGTATTTACTCTTTGACTTCCGTATTTGGAACCGTGGAGATTTTCCCTTTCGAATTGGTGAGAGCGGTCTGTTGGATCAAATTTTACATTTGTTTTAGAAATTTATAACTACCTGTGGGATTTTATTTTAGGTGTTCATTTAAGAGTGAACTTTGTATTTTAGGTCATATACAGTATCTTTCCACCATCATCAAAGACAGCAGGAGAGTTTTCCGAAAGAAGTATGGTGTGCAGTTTCTCCTAGATACACTTAGGATTTATTATGGGTATGATGTCCTTGCTCCTTCTCAGTTTGATATTGTTTTCTGCCTGCTGCTTGCTTGGAATGTCTAGATGACTTATCTTCCAGAAATTCTAATATCCTTTAACTTTAGAAAGACAAAGTATGGAGGTTAAAATGATGAACAGTGGATCACACAGATTGGGTTTGAATCTTGTGTTTCACTCAGCTTTACTGTGTTTAAGTTTTCTTGTCTGTGACAAGGAGATAATAAACCTATGACCCCCTATGTTTGTTTTGAGGATTAAACTAAAAGCATTGCACTTAAAACATGCAAAGCACTTAAAGCTATGTCTGCCACTTAGTGTTATTTAAATACAAACTGTTTTAACTATTTATATCTTTGTCATTGAAACCCTAGGTTTTCCTTAAAAGGAAAAAGAAAACAAAGATACCATGAATTCTAATAATTACATGGAAACGTCCTTTTTTTTTAACTATGAATTCTTTTGTATGAAAAAAGCACTAAAATGTAAACAGTTTAAATTTCAGTTCTTGCACTTTTACTTTCTCTTTCAGGAGTGATTGTAAATATAGTGAGCTGTCTCTAGATGACGTTCGCACAATAAGGACTTCTTTGTATGGACTAATTAAGTATTTTCTGTGCAAAGGTGGAACTCATGAAGAGATCCAGAGTATTATGGGTTATATAGCTGCTATCAATGAAGAAGAACAGGTATTATGCTCAAGAAAAGTCTTTTTTTTTTTCTTTTTCACACTCAAGTTGCTATATCATCTTCTTTTAAAATTACACATATATTAATCATATTTTAAGAGTAAAATCTTTATTATGTGAAATACAATATTATGCAATTAAAGAAGTAAATTTTTATTTCCTAACTGAAAGTTTAATAAAATAGATGGTAATGTAATAAAATATTGTAACTAGCTAGAAAGCGGTATCTGGAAATAGTTGTTTTGGCAGTTCCGAAGGCTATTTTCATAGGCCACATAATGTATATTTACCTGTCATCAAAGATACTGGGCAGATTCCTAACATGCATTTTAATATAAGTTCATAAGAATTTTGCATAAAGGGTAAATTATATTTCTGTTTTTAGGTACTTTTACTTACATTATTCATTTATACCTCAGAGCTGCTCTTTAAGACATTGGTTCTCAATGTATGGTTCCTGACCAGGTTTACCTGGGAACTTGCTATAAATGCACACATACTGAACCAAGCCTTCCAGGTGATTATGGTGCATGGTAAAATTTGAGGACCACTGATGTAAAATATACAGACCAGGAATTAATCTTCCCATTTGCACATTTGGAAGTACATATTCAGAGAGATTAGGTGACTTAAAAGGTCATACAGCTGACAAACCTGGGAATAGAACCCAGGTATACTGCTGTTTCTGCGCTCTTTCTGTATGCCACTCTCAACACCAAACTTGAGTAGCCTTAATTTATGTTGACTCAAATATTTTGTGCTCTATGATGAAGTATTCATTGTGTACTCAGAGATTACATGACTTCATAATTTATATATTATATAGATGATTTAACTTAAGCTATTTCCCCATAAGGTTAGGCTACTTCAGAAGCTTCTTTTTATTTAGAGTAGCCAGTAGCCATCTTATTTCATAATAGTCGTGTTGTCACCCACTGTGATTCATTGCCACTGATATTTTCTTGGTCAGTTCAGTCAGAGGTATTTATTGAAAGCTTACTATACACATAGAGTAATACTAGATATTATAGGTATGTTATAATGAATGAATTAGCATTCTTTTAGCCTAGTAGAGGCAAGGGTGGATAGGAGAGGTTTTTAAATGATTATTAAACAAACAAAAAAAAGACCATGATAATAGCCGTAAGAGAGAAACAAAGTCCTAGGAGGTTTTCATAGGAGAGTGTTACATGTTGACGTGACCAGGAAAGGCTTTATGGAAGACATGACTTTTTATGTGGCTAAAGCATTATAGGTATGGCCCAGCAGGTAAAAATGTGTATTGAGAGGATATACAAAAGGAAATAAGCCGAAAGCATATTGGAGGAAAAAGGCAAGCTATTTCAGAAGATATCAGACCATTAAGTTAAGCTCTAAAACATTAGGGTATATAGGATTTAGTTTAAATAACTGTTTGTGGTTTATGACTTTATTTGTGCTTCCATATATGAGTGTGGTTGTTTGTTTTGTGTTGTTTAATTTTAAAAGCTCTTCGGAATTTTGGATATGCTCTTCAGTCTCCTCCGTACCAGCCCAACTAGAGGTCAGCTTTTCTTACTGCTGTTTGAACCAGGAAATGCTGACATACTTTATGCCTTGCTCTTAAATCAGAAGTACTCTGACAGACTAAGAGAAATCGTTTTTAAGGTACAAATATTTCTTAAGCATCTTTATATTTGGTCACATTTGTGAGTATATGAATTTACTTGTAAATATCAATTTTATGAATGTAAATTCTTTTTTCATATCTACTTGGTCTAATTTTAAATTGTTGTAGGGGTGCCTGGCTGACTTAGTAGGTTAAGTGTGCAACTCTTGATCTCAGTTCAGGTCTCAATTTCAGGGTCATGGGTTCAAGCCCTGCGTTGGGCTCCATGCTGGGTGTGAAGTGTACATTAATTAATGAAGAACTAATTAATTAATTCTTCAGTTTGTTTTGATATATACTTTCCATGTTTTAAACATTTAAAAACTAATTATAGTGTAATCTGATCAGTTATTTAGTGGACAATCCACTTTGTTATATCATCCTCAGTATAAAACTTCTCATTTCCCTTTTTTGCCTTCTTCTAAAAAACATTTTTTATATGAGTATAATTGATACGCAATGCTACAGTAGTTTCAAGTGTACAACATAGTGATTTTACAGGTTTATACATTATGCTATGCTCACCACAACTGTAGCAACCGTCTGTCATCATACAAGATTATTACAGTACCATTGACTATATTCCCTATGCTCTACCTTTTATTCCTGTGACTTACTCATTTCATAACTAGAAGCCTGTACCTCCCACTCCCTTTCACTAATTTTATCTCATCTCTCTCTCGAGTTATCATGGGTCTGTGTGGCAGGTCCGACATTTTAGCAGTTAATTATAATAACTAACGTTATGTAGCACCTACTATTTGTCAAGCAGTAAACATTCTTCATGTATTAGCTAACTTAGTCCTTGCAAGAACTTTATGAAGTGGATATAATTAGTCCCATTTTACAGATAAAGAAACTGAGGCCAGAGAAGTTAGTAACTTGTCCAAGGATAGTGAATATATTTTGTTAAGCTATCCAAAGTAGTCACTTTGAGCTTTAGCTGAAGCTACCCACTTCACCATTTTTGTTAAAATAAAAAAAGTAGAGGAGTTAGTCATATTTCTACTTCTCATGATTTATTCTGTTCTTTATGCCTGATTGCCTGTAACATTTGTTTCCTCTTGTATCATTAGTGTTACATTATAAAGTTTACATATGGGGTCAAGTTTGGATTGCCTATGTTTGGAATCCCTAAACTTTGGAAAACAAAGGTGCAATAAAATGATCTGGCATAGTCTCTCATGAGTATTACTTATGGTGACCCCTGTGGCTGCTCTTTAAAGTATCTGGCCAAACAAGTGTTCCTTTATGGAGATTAAATGTTATTTCTCCAAAAATGGCCTTATATGGATTGTTCATCATATTATTTTCCTTTCCATATGGTTTCAGTACATCACTTTTAAAAGTTGATCTTACTTCAAAAAGTATGAGATTACTAATTCATTCTCCCATTTTGGCATATGGATGTGTTGCTTCACAAAATGTTTCCTTGTTCTTGAAAATTATTTGGATAACCATTACATAAATGTTAAATAAATTACTACATTGATCCAAAAGTATCATTTTTCTCTTTCATAACATACTTTTGTTTTTCATGGAGGCTATAGGGTTTGTTTCTATCTATGCCTTAGCCACTAAAAAAGAAGTTTTAAGTTATTTCTTCGATCTGCAAGAAATATATGTAAACTACAGTTTAAATATATTAATTATTTAAATACAAATGCATTTTAGTTCAATTTCTTCTTAAATCCATTTTTTAATGAGAGTATGATACAGAGTAGTCCTCCCTGTTACTGCTGGGTTGGTTTGTTTGTTGCACTTAAGGAATAAAATGATGCTCCAAAATGATGCTTGTACAGTAACATTATATTCAGTATTAACCTAAGTGACAGACTGTTCTTAATTCTCTGTATTGAGAAGAATATATTACTGTTGTGACCAGGTTATGGAACAAATGTTGAAATGCACAAATGTTTATGAACGAAGTAAACAACGTATTCGGCTCAGAGAAGTTGGCTATTCAGGATTGGGACTACTTCTTAATGAAGCACCCGTTAATACCTCTCTCATTAAAAGCCTCACCAATCAAATTATAAACACAGGTATGACTCTAAGGCTGATAATACTGATGTATTTAAGAGATGTTCTTCATAGTAGCATAATTCTATTTGATGGTTCTCAAATTTTTTTCTAAAGGGTTTTTTTTCCCCCTTTCTTCTTCAGGTTACTTTTAATTACCTATTATTTGATTCAGCAGGGCTTTTTTTAGGTACTATTTTTTATTTACGTTTTTGTCTCCTCAGGGCATAGCATAGTGCCTTACTTGGTAGGCACTTGGCCTACTTGGTAGGCCTTCAGTAGTTGTTGATTGATTGATTAATAAATAATTGAGTCCTCTATAATAAGAAAAAGATGCTAGAGAGAATACATACCAAACATTCTGTCTTTTTCTTTGGGGAGCTTAAATCCTTAATTTCAGATATTCTTTCAGATAATCTTTTTTTGTTTCTCATTTTTTTAATAAAACTTTTTTAGTACTTACTACAAACTGTAGTGTTTATGTCAGATGCTAAGGGTTCAAAAGGTATAAGAAAGGTTCTTTGTTTTAAATGGTTTATCTTTTCATTGATAAGTACATAAGATATAAGACATGTACATAAAAAGATAAATAATAATACAAGAACAAAATAGTATGGATTTGTGTTCAGGCAATCAAAAGAAAAGAATTATTTAGGGCTTACTCAGGAGACTGTCAAATATTCTAAATCTGTTTTCTTTGTAAAATTTAAACATACCTATAATTCTTATTTTATTTTTTTAAAGATGTATTCATTTTAAAGAGAGTGCACGAGTGCGGGGAGAGGTGAGGGAGAGAAAGAATTCTCAGGCAGACTCCCTGACACAGGGCTTGATCCCAGGACCCCGAGGTAGTGACTTGAGCCGAATTAGCTGGTTAATCAGCTGAGCCACCCAGGAACCGCTTATTTCAGCATTTATATAACTATTACTGACAGTTCATTCTTTGAGAAAGAACTTGAAAAAGAAGAAGATAGCTGGAAATATCACAATTCTTGATTTCAAACTATACTACAAAGTTACAGTAATCAAAACAGTATGGTACTAGCATAAAAACACACATAGACCAGAGGAACAGAATTGAAAGCCCAGAAATGAAACCATGTATATCTGGTCAACTAATATTTGGCAAGGGATCCAAGAATACTCAGTTAGGGAAAAATAGTCTATTCAATGAATGGTGTTGGGAAAACTGAATATTCATATTCAAAAGAATGAAAATGGACCCTTACACCACTCACAGAAATTAACTTGAAATGAACTAAAGATTTAAATGTGAGTCCTGAACCAGGTAACTCCTAGAAGAAAACATGAGGAAGAGTCCTTGACATTTGTCTTGGCAATGACACCAAAAGCACAAGCAATAAAAGCAAAAATAAACAACTGGGACTTTATCAAACTAAAAAGCTTCTGCACAGCAAGAAAAACCCTCAACAAAATGAAAAGGCAGTCTACAGGGTGGGAGAAAATACCTGTGAATCAAATATTTGAGAGGGGATTAATATCTAAAATATGTAAGGAAATCATACAACACAGTAGCAAAAAAAATCCAATTAAAAAATGAGCAAGGTACTAGACACATCACTGGGAGCAAGAGAAACAAAATCAAAAATGAACTGTTGGGACCTCATCAAGATAAAAAGCTTCTGCATTGTGAAGGAAACAATCAACAGAACTAAAAGGCGGCCTATGGAATGGGAGAACATATTTGCAAATGAGGGTTAGTATCCAAAGTCTGTAACGGACTTATTAAACTCAACACCCAAAAAATATAATCCAGTTAAGAAATGGGCAGAGGGCATGAATAGGCATTTCTCCAGAGAAGACATCCACATGGCTAACAGATACACGAAAAAGTGCTCAACATCACTCATCATCAGTGAAATACAAATCAGACCTTCTCATACCAGTCAGAATAGCTAAAATTAACAACATAGGAAACAACAAGTGTTGGCAAGGATGCAGAGAAATGGGAACCCTTTTGCATTGTTGGTGGGAATGCAAACTAGTACAGCCACTCTGGAGAACAGTATGGAGGTTCCTCAAAAAGCTCAAATAGAACTACCCTATGATCCAACAATTGTACTACTAGGTATTTACCCAAAGATTACAGAAATACACATTCAAAGGAGTATGTGTATCCCAGTGTTTACAGCAGCATTATCAACAATAGCCAAACCATGGAAAGAGCCCAAATGCCCATCAAATGAAGAATGGATAAAGAAGATATGGTATACACACACACACACACACACACACATACAAAATAGAATACTATTCAACCATCAAAAAATGAAATTTTGCCATTTGCAATGACATGGTTGGAGCTAGAGTATATTATGCTAAGTGAAATAAGTTGGAGAAAGAGAAATACTGTGTGATTTCACTCATATGTGGAATTTAAGAAAATGATGAAAACTCAGGAAAAGAAAAGAGACAGAAGGGAAACAAATCATGAGAGACTCTTAGCTTAGAGAACAAACAGGGTTAACAGAGGGAGGTGGGTGGGGGATGGGATAGATGGTGATGGGTATTAAGGAGGGCACTTGTTATGATGAGCACTGGGTGTTACATGTAAATGATGAACCACTGAACTCTACTCCTGAAACCAGTATTGAACTGTATGTCAACTAACTAAAATTTAAAAAGAAAAAATGAACAAAGGACCTGAATAGACATTTTTGGAAAGAAGACATGCAAATAACCAGTAGGTAGACGGCAAGGTGCTCCACATTTCTAATCATAAGGGAAATGAAAATCAAAGCCAGAAGGAGATAGCATGTCACACCTGTTAAGATGGCTATTACCAAAAGGACAAAGGATAACAAGTGCTGGTGAAGATATGGAGAAAGGGAAACCCTTGTGCATTGTTGCTGGGAATGCAAATTAGCACAGCCACTGTGGAAAACAGTATGGAGGTTCCTCCAAAAATTAAAAATAGAACTGTCATATAATTCAGTAATCCATCTTCTGGTATATATCTAAAGAAAATGAAATCACTATCTTGAAGAGTTGTCTGCATCCCTGTGTTCACTGCGGCATCATTTATAATAGCCAAGACCTAGAAACAACCTAAATGTCTGCTGATGGATGAATGGATAAAGTAGGTGTGTGTGTGTGTGTGTGTGTGTGTGTGTGTGTGTGTGTGTGTATAAAAGAATATTACTCAGCCATTTGTAACAAAAGAACCTGCAGGGCATTATTCTGCTAAGTGAAATAAGTCAGAGAAGGACACATACTGTATGGTCTCACTTATAGGTGAAATTCAAAAAACCAACCTCCTAGAGACAGAGAGTAGATTGGTAGTTGTGGGGGCTGGGGGCAGGGGGGCAAATGAGTGAAGGTGGTCAAGAGGGTTCAGGCTTCCAGTTCTGGGAATCTAATGTGCAACATGGTAACTGTAGTTAATAATATTATATTATGTACTTGAAAGTTGCTAAGAGAGCACATCTTAAAGATTTTTACCACAAAAGGAAAATGGTAGCTATGTGAAGTGTTGGATGTTAACTAACCTTATTGTGGTAATTATTTTGCAGTATATACATATATCAGATCATCATGTCATACACATTTAATTTATACACTGTTTTATGGCAGTTATATGTCAATAAAGCTAGAAAAAATAAAGGATATCTATTGTTAACAGCAACAAAAAGAAAAGAGTAAAACAATTATTTTATTATCAAACTATCACTCACAGTTCTTTCTTTGACTATCTCTGGAATTTAATTTTAACTTTGTTTTTTCCCCACCATAGATCCTGCTATTAATTTCAAAGATCTGTTGTCTGTGGTATATATATCTCACAGAACACATATGAATGTCAGGGTGGTTATCTGCAGAAAGGTTAGTAAACTTTTAAGATATACTTTAAAGATGACAGTATTGTTATACTGTGAATAACTTTTATATTGAGTATTTTACACCGGGTATAAGTTTTAATTTCTGTTATGTTATAAATGACACAATTTTATAAATAATTTCCTTTTTTGAGGTGCATTAACTTCATGTAATCACAAAATCAGCATAAAAATGTATTCTTACCTTTACATTGTCTCCTGGAAATATTCCCTTACCACAGTAAAAAATTTGTTACAAGAGAATAGTTGTTTTGTCAAGAACCTTCAACGATTATGACCATTTCTAATTCATATACCATATTTTAGAATTTCTGAATCTTTTGAACTTCATGGAAAAGCAACAGTGACTTGCCTTCAATGCATCCCTTTAAGTCAAGAAATAGTTATCCTGTGTGCTTCTTCCTGATTATAGCCTTCTCTCTCTTCCACTAGCAGTCACTGACCTACTACTTAATTTGCTTCCTTGCTTTTTTTTTTTTAATTTTACTCCCTAATTATGTTATAGTATTTTTCCATCAGTAAGTCTGGATGTATATCTTAAACAACTACATATAGTTTTTATTCTGTGGCTATTGTATAAAGTATTATCTGGTTCCCTGTTCACGGATGTTACATTGTCTCCTGTTTTTCTGTGTTAAACTTCTGTTAAGAACTTTTTTACATATATTTTTACCTGTTTTTGGTAATACATCTGTAGGATATAATCCATGAAGTGGAATTGCTGTGTCAGAGTATGTTCACATTTCACATTTAGATGGATTTTCGTATATTATTCTTAAAGTGGGTCATATAGATTGATGCTTTCCTTTCAGTTTGAAAACAGCTTTCAGTGCAGCCTAGTTTTTATTCATTACATGTATATAAAGTAGACATAAAATAAGTCTTATTTTATGGAAATTTTAAAGTCAAGAAATCATGAAAATTTCTTTACTAAGGAAAAAAATTGATATTCTGAATTGGTAGAGTAATGGTAGCTCACTGATAGCATTAGTGAGGAAAGGAACTTCACATCATTGTGACTTGTTGCTTTCTGTGTCAGCCTCAGCATGCATTAGAGCCACTGATATTGAAGTCCCCACCAACATTATTAATCTCCCATGACACTTGTCAGAGTTAGAGGTAAAAGAGAGTCTCTTAATACTGGGAGCAAAAATTCTTTTCATCTACATAGAAATTTATTGGCTTTGTGATAAAAATGTCTTAAAGATCTTAACTGAATCTGACAGTGTTTGAGAACTTGTTTTAATCCAAAAAGTATGGAATCATTTGGATAATAGAGATCATACACACATTGACATGTCAGTGTCTATTCTTTAATTTCAGTTTCTTTTTCCAGCTAAATATCAGCTTCCATTTTGTTGGAATTAGTGTTTGTACAGTATAGAGTTAATGGAAAAAAATGTTTTTGCAAAAGCAACTATTAACTTTGCCTGAAACAAAAATGAGATGGGGAAACGTTCTTGGTATATGTAGGTTCTATTAAAGTGTCTGTGTGTCTTACTTACTCCCTTAACCCTATGACCAGAAGGGGCCTGGTACACAATATGTATTCAGTATTTGCTAAACATAATGTAGTAGGCTCATGGAAAGTAGTTGAGAGGATATAACTTTATTACATTTTATATATACCTTCATTCTATTTATATTTTCTCTCTGACCAAATTAAATTAATAACATGAGTGTGTTGACATGTGAAGGATCATTTTTGTCCCTTTTTTATCTTTCAGCAAATATTTAAGCACTCTGTACAATGAGTAATATGCAGATTAGTTAAAAACACAGTGTGTACTCTACAGACAGTTTGTAATCCAGTTAAGAACATAATCTTTTGAAAGAACATTTTCCCACAGTTTCTCATTAAATTACTTTGTCCGTAAAGTAAGTGAAAAGAAACGTTTTGATGTGAAGTACCATGTACTTTTTGATGAATTTTGTATTCTTGATCTTTGCAGATTTTACAGATTTTGCAGGCCCAGCCAGATGCAGCACATCAAATATCTCAACAAGTGGGTTGGCAAGACACTTTAGTTAGGCTTTTTTTAAAAACAAATTTTGAAAATGGAAATACTCTTCATAAGCACAGTAGGGCTGTTTCAATGAAAGACAGTGATAAAAATTTATCAGCTGAAGATATTAAGAGGAACTTTGATGAAAAGACTGATGAGGAAAAAATCAACTCTTTTGCCTCAGCTAATGTGTCTTCAGATCAGTGGAGTTTAGAGGATAGAAACTCTCTGGACTCAAACACACCATTATTTCAAGAAGATAGTTCTGTGGGAGAATTATCTTTCAAATCAGAGAATCAAGAAGAATTCTGGAATAATAACCCTTCACATTTGAGTTTAGATCTCAGTGGAATAGACTCATGTGAACTGAGCGACAGTGGAAGTCACATGCCAGACAGCCTGCCTAGCACACCATCCCCAATAGAATCTACTAAATCATTTTCTGTGCAGTCTGACAAAGAGAGCAGTGTCGTAAATGATCCGGAGTTTGGCGATGACTTCTCTTTACTTGAAAGCCAAGAGGTAAAATTCCTTATTTGTCCAAATGCTATTTTTATTTTCATGTTATATACTTCTAATCCTTAGAAATGTGTAATTGTTAACAATTTCATATTATATTCATGTTCTAAGTCTCATGATCTAAGATTTTGGAAGCCTAGAAGTCACTAAATTATATTTCGAGAAAAGCAGGTGTTTTATTCATCCTCATATCTCTTGGGCCTACTTAGCAAAGTTCCGGGTTCAAGACACTTTAAATATGTTAAATGATTACAGTCAGTATATGTGATGGTTGTTTTTATATGCTTTTAACACCACCTCCTTCCAATAATTTAATATTAGTTTATCGTTTTTATAGAGATGTGAGGAGGAGCTTCTTCAATTACTGACAAATATTTTGAACTATGTGATGTGTAAGGGACTGGAAAAGTCTGATGATGGTACTTGGATTGAACGGGGACAAGTGTTTTCAGCACTATCTAAACCAGGAATATCCAGTGAACTACTTCGACCATCAGATGAATTAAAATTAATGTAAGCATTCAGTTGGTGATTTACTCTTTCCTTTTGTAGTGGATGGGAGTCTAAAATAATATTTTTTATTGAACATTTATTCAGGATTCAGTGTGTGTAGTGAGAGAAAAGGAAAAACTTTGTGCTCAGCCCCTTTTCCTCTCTGTTGCCATTTTAGTGGAATCTAGACAGAAATCCAAAAGTGTGAGGAGATTTAAATCTTTATTTTGGGCTTCAGTGATTATACATTCCTTGTTCTTTAAATTAGTTTTTATAACATCTAAGCATTTGGCGTATTGTGTTCTGCAGTCTTGTCCAAGTTTGAGAGTTTCCATGCTGAGGGAAGCAAGTAGTGTTTTCATAAAAATTACTTCCCTAAAGCATTTAGAGTTCTCTACAGATTCTTTTTTTACCTTCCCAATTTCCAGCTTTATTTTTTTAATAATATTTTTTATTATATTATGTTAATCACCATACAGTACATCCCTAGTTTTTGATGTAAAGTTCCATGATTCATTAGTTGCATATAACACCCAGTGCACCATGCAATACGTGCCCTCTTTACTACCGATCACCAGCCTATCCCATTCCCCC